>NW_028115767.1:0-72250 GCF_964273445.1 Streptopelia decaocto
CATGTTTACAATTTCACGTCAAAAAATGGCTAAAATTCCAGTTGAAATTTTTTCAAAGTCCCTTAAAAATTTTCCAATTTTTGTCCCAATTCTTCCCATTCCCATTGAAACTTTTCAAATCCCTCTCAAAATTGTTGAAATTCTCTTGAAGCTTTTAAAATTCTCTCTAGAATTTTCAAAATCCATGTCCACATGTTTACAATTTCACGTCAAAAAATGGCTAAAATTCCAGTTGAAATTTTTTCAAAGTCCCTTAAAAATTTTCCAATTTTTGTCCCAATTCTTCCCATTCCCATTGAAACTTTTCAAATCCCTCTCAAAATTGTTGAAATTCTCTTGAAGCTTTTAAAATTCTCTCTAGAATTTTCAAAATCCATGTCCACATGTTTACAATTTCACGTAACAAAATGGCTAAAATTCCAGTTGAAATTTTTTCAAAGTCCCTTAAAAATTTTCCAATTTTTGTCCCAATTCTTCCCATTCCCATTGAAACTTTTCAAATCCCTCTCAAAATTGTTGAAATTCTCTTGAAGCTTTTAAAATTCTCTCTAGAATTTTCAAAATCCATGTCCACATGTTTACAATTTCACGTAAAAAAAAATGGTAAAATTCCAGTTGAAATTTTTTCAAAGTCCCTTCAAAATTTTCCAATTTTTGTCCCAATTCTTCCCATTCCCATTGAAACTTTTCAAATCCCTCTCAAAATTGTTGAAATTCTCTTGAAGCTTTTAAAATTCTCTCTAGAATTTTCAAAATCCATGGCCACATGTTTACAATTTCACGTCAAAAAATGGCTAAAATTCCAGTTGAAATTTTTTCAAAGTCCCTTAAAAATTTTCCAATTTTTGTCCCAATTCTTCCCATTCCCATTGAAACTTTTCAAATCCCTCTCCAAATTGTTGAAATTCTCTTGAAGCTTTTAAAATTCTCTCTAGAATTTTCAAAATCCATGGCCACATGTTTACAATTTCACGTCAAAAAATTGCTAAAATTCCAGTTGAAATTTTTTCAAAGTCCCTTAAAAATTTTCCAATTTTTGTCCCAATTCTTCCCATTCCCATTGAAACTTTTCAAATCCCTCTCAAAATTGTTGAAATTCTGTTGAAGCTTTTAAAATTCTCTCTAGAATTTTCAAAATCCATGTCCACATGTTTACAATTTCACGTCAAAAAATTGCTAAAATTCCAGTTGAAATTTTTTCAAAGTCCCTTAAAAGTTTTCCAATTTTTGTCCCAATTCTTCCCATTCCCATTGAAACTTTTCAAATCCCTCTCAAAATTGTTGAAATTCTCTTGAAGCTTTTAAAATTCTCTCTAGAATTTTCAAAATCCATGTCCACATGTTTACAATTTCACGACAAAAAATTGCTAAAATTCCAGTTGAAATTTTTTCCAAGTCCCTTAAAAATTTTCCAATTTTTGTCCCAATTCTTCCCATTCCCATTGAAACTTTTCAAATCCCTCTCAAAATTGTTGAAATTCTCTTGAAGCTTTTAAAATTCTCTCTAGAATTTTCAAAATCCATGGCCACATGTTTACAATTTCACGTCAAAAAATGGCTAAAATTCCAGTTGAAATTTTTTCAAAGTCCCTTAAAAATTTTCCAATTTTTGTCCCAATTCTTCCCATTCCCATTGAAACTTTTCAAATCCCTCTCAAAATTGTTGAAATTCTCTTGAAGCTTTTAAAATTCTCTCTAGAATTTTCAAAATCCATGGCCACATGTTTACAATTTCACGTCAAAAAATGGCTAAAATTCGAGTTGAAATTTTTTCAAAGTCCCTTAAAAATTTTCCAATTTTTGTCCCAATTCTTCCCATTCCCATTGAAACTTTTCAAATCCCTCTCAAAATTGTTGAAATTCTCTTGAAGCTTTTAAAATTCTCTCTAGAATTTTCAAAATCCATGTCCACATGTTTACAATTTCACGTAAAAAAAATGGTAAAATTCCAGTTGAAATTTTTTCAAAGTCCCTTCAAAATTTTCCAATTTTTGTCCCAATTCTTCCCATTCCCATTGAAACTTTTCAAATCCCTCTCAAAATTGTTGAAATTCTCTTGAAGCTTTTAAAATTCTCTCTAGAATTTTCAAAATCCATGGCCACATGTTTACAATTTCACGTCAAAAAATGGCTAAAATTCCAGTTGAAATTTTTTCAAAGTCCCTTAAAAATTTTCCAATTTTTGTCCCAATTCTTCCCATACCCATTGAAACTTTTCAAATCCCTCTCCAAATTGTTGAAATTCTCTTGAAGCTTTTAAAATTCTCTCTAGAATTTTCAAAATCCATGGCCACATGTTTACAATTTCACGTCAAAAAATTGCTAAAATTCCAGTTGAAATTTTTTCAAAGTCCCTTAAAAATTTTCCAATTTTTGTCCCAATTCTTCCCATTCCCATTGAAACTTTTCAAATCCCTCTCAAAATTGTTGAAATTCTGTTGAAGCTTTTAAAATTCTCTCTAGAATTTTCAAAATCCATGTCCACATGTTTACAATTTCACGTCAAAAAATTGCTAAAATTCCAGTTGAAATTTTTTTCAAAGTCCCTTAAAAGTTTTCCAATTTTTGTCCCAATTCTTCCCATTCCCATTGAAACTTTTCAAATCCCTCTCAAAATTGTTGAAATTCTCTTGAAGCTTTTAAAATTCTCTCTAGAATTTTCAAAATCCATGTCCACATGTTTACAATTTCACGACAAAAAATTGCTAAAATTCCAGTTGAAATTTTTTCCAAGTCCCTTAAAAATTTTCCAATTTTTGTCCCAATTCTTCCCATTCCCATTGAAACTTTTCAAATCCCTCTCAAAATTGTTGAAATTCTCTTGAAGCTTTTAAAATTCTCTCTAGAATTTTCAAAATCCATGGCCACATGTTTACAATTTCACGTCAAAAAATGGCTAAAATTCCAGTTGAAATTTTTTCAAAGTCCCTTAAAAATTTTCCAATTTTTGTCCCAATTCTTCCCATTCCCATTGAAACTTTTCAAATCCCTCTCAAAATTGTTGAAATTCTCTTGAAGCTTTTAAAATTCTCTCTAGAATTTTCAAAATCCATGGCCACATGTTTACAATTTCACGTCAAAAAATGGCTAAAATTCGAGTTGAAATTTTTTCAAAGTCCCTTAAAAATTTTCCAATTTTTGTTCCAATTCTTCCCATTCCCATTGAAACTTTTCAAATCCCTCTCCAAATTGTTGAAATTCTGTTGAAGCTTTTAAAATTCTCTCTAGAATTTTCAAAATCCATGTCCACATGTTTACAATTTCACGTCAAAAAATGGCTAAAATTCCAGTTGAAATTTTTTCAAAGTCCCTTAAAAATTTTCCAATTTTTTCCCAATTCTTCCCATTCCCATTGAAACTTTTCAAATCCCTCTCCAAATTGTTGAAATTCTGTTGAAGCTTTTAAAATTCTCTCTAGAATTTTCAAAATCCATGTCCACATGTTTACAATTTCACGTCAAAAAATGGCTAAAATTCCAGTTGAAATTTTTTCAAAGTCCCTTAAAAATTTTCCAATTTTTGTCCCAATTCTTCCCATTCCCATTGAAACTTTTCAAATCCCTCTCCAAATTGTTGAAATTCTCTTGAAGCTTTTAAAATTCTCTCTAGAATTTTCAAAATCCATGGCCACATGTTTACAATTTCACGTCAAAAAATGGCTAAAATTCCAGTTGAAATTTTTTCAAAGTCCCTTAAAAATTTTCCAATTTTTGTTCCAATTCTTCCCATTCCCATTGAAACTTTTCAAATCCCTCTCCAAATTGTTGAAATTCTGTTGAAGCTTTTAAAATTCTCTCTAGAATTTTCAAAATCCATGTCCACATGTTTACAATTTCACGTCAAAAAATGGCTAAAATTCCAGTTGAAATTTTTTCAAAGTCCCTTAAAAATTTTCCAATTTTTGTCCCAATTCTTCCCATTCCCATTGAAACTTTTCAAATCCCTCTCAAAATTGTTGAAATTCTGTTGAAGCTTTTAAAATTCTCTCTAGAATTTTCAAAATCCATGTCCACATGTTTACAATTTCACGTCAAAAAATGGCTAAAATTCCAGTTGAAATTTTTTCAAAGTCCCTTAAAAATTTTCCAATTTTTGTCCCAATTCTTCCCATTCCCATTGAAACTTTTCAAATCCCTCTCCAAATTGTTGAAATTCTGTTGAAGCTTTTAAAATTCTCTCTAGAATTTTCAAAATCCATGGGCACATGTTTACAATTTCACGTCAAAAAATGGCTAAAATTCCAGTTGAAATTTTTTCAAAGTCCCTTAAAAATTTTCCAATTTTTGTCCCAATTCTTCCCATTCCCATTGAAACTTTTCAAATCCCTCTCAAAATTGTTGAAATTCTCTTGAAGCTTTTAAAATTCTCTCTAGAATTTTCAAAATCCATGTCCACATGTTTACAATTTCACGTCAAAAAATGGCTAAAATTCCAGTTGAAATTTTTTCAAAGTCCCTTAAAAAATTTTCCAATTTTTGTCCCAATTCTTCCCATTCCCATTGAAACTTTTCAAATCCTCTCAAAATTGTTGAAATTCTCTTGAAGCTTTTAAAATTCTCTCTAGAATTTTCAAAATCCATGTCCACATGTTTACAATTTCACGTCAAAAAATGGCTAAAATTCCAGTTGAAATTTTTTCAAAGTCCCTTAAAAATTTTCCAATTTTTGTCCCAATTCTTCCCATTCCCATTGAAACTTTTCAAATCCCTCTCAAAATTGTTGAAATTCTCTTGAAGCTTTTAAAATTCTCTCTAGAATTTTCAAAATCCATGTCCACATGTTTACAATTTCACGTAACAAAATGGCTAAAATTCCAGTTGAAATTTTTTCAAAGTCCCTTAAAAATTTTCCAATTTTTGTCCCAATTCTTCCCATTCCCATTGAAACTTTTCAAATCCCTCTCAAAATTGTTGAAATTCTCTTGAAGCTTTTAAAATTCTCTCTAGAATTTTCAAAATCCATGTCCACATGTTTACAATTTCACGTAAAAAAAATGGTAAAATTCCAGTTGAAATTTTTTCAAAGTCCCTTCAAAATTTTCCAATTTTTGTCCCAATTCTTCCCATTCCCATTGAAACTTTTCAAATCCCTCTCAAAATTGTTGAAATTCTCTTGAAGCTTTTAAAATTCTCTCTAGAATTTTCAAAATCCATGGCCACATGTTTACAATTTCACGTCAAAAAATGGCTAAAATTCCAGTTGAAATTTTTTCAAAGTCCCTTAAAAATTTTCCAATTTTTGTCCCAATTCTTCCCATTCCCATTGAAACTTTTCAAATCCCTCTCCAAATTGTTGAAATTCTCTTGAAGCTTTTAAAATTCTCTCTAGAATTTTCAAAATCCATGGCCACATGTTTACAATTTCACGTCAAAAAATTGCTAAAATTCGAGTTGAAATTTTTTCAAAGTCCCTTAAAAATTTTCCAATTTTTGTCCCAATTCTTCCCATTCCCATTGAAACTTTTCAAATCCCTCTCAAAATTGTTGAAATTCTGTTGAAGCTTTTAAAATTCTCTCTAGAATTTTCAAAATCCATGTCCACATGTTTACAATTTCACGTCAAAAAATTGCTAAAATTCCAGTTGAAATTTTTTCAAAGTCCCTTAAAAGTTTTCCAATTTTTGTCCCAATTCTTCCCATTCCCATTGAAACTTTTCAAATCCCTCTCAAAATTGTTGAAATTCTCTTGAAGCTTTTAAAATTCTCTCTAGAATTTTCAAAATCCATGTCCACATGTTTACAATTTCACGTCAAAAAATTGCTAAAATTCCAGTTGAAATTTTTTCAAAGTCCCTTAAAAATTTTCCAATTTTTGTCCCAATTCTTCCCATTCCCATTGAAACTTTTCAAATCCCTCTCAAAATTGTTGAAATTCTGTTGAAGCTTTTAAAATTCTCTCTAGAACTTTCAAAATCCATGGCCACATGTTTACAATTTCACGTAAAAAAAATGCTAAAATTCCAGTTGAAATTTTTTCAAAGTCCCTTAAAAATTTACCAATTTTTGTCCCAATTCTTCCCATTCCCATTGAAACTTTTCAAATCCCTCTCCAAATTGTTGAAATTCTGTTGAAGCTTTTAAAATTCTCTCTAGAATTTTCAAAATCCATGTCCACATGTTTACAATTTCACGTCAAAAAATGGCTAAAATTCCAGTTGAAATTTTTTCAAAGTCCCTTAAAAATTTTCCAATTTTTGTCCCAATTCTTCCCATTCCCATTGAAACTTTTCAAATTCCTCTCAAAATTGTTGAAATTCTGTTGAAGCTTTTAAAATTCTCTCTAGAATTTTCAAAATCCATGGCCACATGTTTACAGTTTCACGTCAAAAAATTGCTAAAATTCCAGTTGAAATTTTTTCAAAGTCCCTTAAAAATTTTCCAATTTTTGTCCCAATTCTTCCCATTCCATTGAAACTTTTCAAATCCCTCTCAAAATTGTTGAAATTCTCTTGAAGCTTTTAAAATTCTCTCTAGAATTTTCAAATCCATGTCCACATGTTTACAATTTCACGTCAAAAAATGGCTAAAATTCCAGTTGAAATTTTTTCAAAGTCCCTTAAAAATTTTCCAATTTTTGTCCCAATTCTTCCCATTCCCATTGAAACTTTTCAAATCCCTCTCCAAATTGTTGAAATTCTCTTGAAGCTTTTAAAATTCTCTCTAGAATTTTCAAAATCCATGTCCACATGTTTACAATTTCACGTCAAAAAATTGCTAAAATTCCAGTTGAAATTTTTTCAAAGTCCCTTAAAAATTTTCCAATTTTTGTCCCAATTCTTCCCATTCCCATTGAAACTTTTCAAATCCCTCTCAAAATTGTTGAAATTCTCTTGAAGCTTTTAAAATTCTCTCTAGAATTTTCAAAATCCATGGCCACATGTTTACAATTTCACGTCAAAAAATGGCTAAAATTCCAGTTGAAATTTTTTCAAAGTCCCTTAAAAATTTTCCAATTTTTGTCCCAATTCTTCCCATTCCCATTGAAACTTTTCAAATCCCTCTCCAAATTGTTGAAATTCTGTTGAAGCTTTTAAAATTCTCTCTAGAATTTTCAAAATCCATGTCCACATGTTTACAATTTCACGTAACAAAATGGCTAAAATTCCAGTTGAAATTTTTTCAAAGTCCCTTAAAAATTTTCCAATTTTTGTCCCAATTCTTCCCATTCCCATTGAAACTTTTCAAATCCCTCTCAAAATTGTTGAAATTCTCTTGAAGCTTTTAAAATTCTCTCTAGAATTTTCAAAATCCATGTCCACATGTTTACAATTTCACGTAAAAAAAATGGTAAAATTCCAGTTGAAATTTTTTCAAAGTCCCTTAAAAATTTTCCAATTTTTGTCCCAATTCTTCCCATTCCCATTGAAACTTTTCAAATCCCTCTCAAAATTGTTGAAATTCTCTTGAAGCTTTTAAAATTCTCTCTAGAATTTTCAAAATCCATGGCCACATGTTTACAATTTCACATAAAAAAATGGCTAAAATTCCAGTTGAAATTTTTTCAAAGTCCCTTAAAAATTTTCCAATTTTTGTCCCAATTCTTCCCATTCCCATTGAAACTTTTCAAATCCCTCTCCAAATTGTTGAAATTCTCTTGAAGCTTTTAAAATTCTCTCTAGAATTTTCAAAATCCATGGCCACATGTTTACAATTTCACGTCAAAAAATTGCTAAAATTCCAGTTGAAATTTTTTCAAAGTCCCTTAAAAATTTTCCAATTTTTGTCCCAATTCTTCCCATTCCCATTGAAACTTTTCAAATCCCTCTCAAAATTGTTGAAATTCTCTTGAAGCTTTTAAAATTCTCTCTAGAATTTTCAAAATCCATGGCCACATGTTTACAATTTCACGTAAAAAAAATGCTAAAATTCCAGTTGAAATTTTTTCAAAGTCCCTTAAAAATTTTCCAATTTTTGTCCCAATTCTTCCCATTCCCATTGAAACTTTTCAAATCCCTCTCCAAATTGTTGAAATTCTCTTGAAGCTTTTAAAATTCTCTCTAGAATTTTCAAAATCCATGGCCACATGTTTACAATTTCACGTCAAAAAATGGCTAAAATTCCAGTTGAAATTTTTTCAAAGTCTCTTAAAAATTTTCCAATTTTTGTCCCAATTCTTCCCATTCCCATTGAAACTTTTCAAATCCCTCTCAAAATTGTTGAAATTCTGTTGAAGCTTTTAAAATTCTCTCTAGAATTTTCAAAATCCATGGCCACATGTTTACAGTTTCACGTCAAAAAATTGCTAAAATTCCAGTTGAAATTTTTTCAAAGTCCCTGAAAAATTTTCCAATTTTTGTCCCAATTCTTCCCATTCCCATTGAAACTTTTCAAATCCCTCTCAAAATTGTTGAAATTCTCTTGAAGCTTTTAAAATTCTCTCTAGAATTTTCAAAATCCATGTCCACATGTTTACAATTTCACGTCAAAAAATGGCTAAAATTCCAGTTGAAATTTTTTCAAAGTCCCTTAAAAATTTTCCAATTTTTGTCCCAATTCTTCCCATTCCCATTGAAACTTTTCAAATCCCTCTCCAAATTGTTGAAATTCTGTTGAAGCTTTTCAAATTCTCTCTAGAATTTTCAAAATCCATGTCCACATGTTTACAATTTCACGTCAAAAAATGGCTAAAATTCCAGTTGAAATTTTTTCAAAGTCCCTTAAAAATTTTCCAATTTTTGTCCCAATTCTTCCCATTCCCATTGAAACTTTTCAAATCCCTCTCAAAATTGTTGAAATTCTCTTGAAGCTTTTAAAATTCTCTCTAGAATTTTCAAAATCCATGGCCACATGTTTACAATTTCACGTCAAAAAATGGCTAAAATTCCAGTTGAAATTTTTTCAAAGTCCCTTCAAAATTTTCCAATTTTTGTCCCAATTCTTCCCATTCCCATTGAAACTTTTCAAATCCCTCTCAAAATTGTTGAAATTCTCTTGAAGCTTTTAAAATTCTCTCTAGAATTTTCAAAATCCATGGCCACATGTTTACAATTTCACGTCAAAAAATGGCTAAAATTCCAGTTGAAATTTTTTCAAAGTCCCTTAAAAATTTTCCAATTTTTGTCCCAATTCTTCCCATTCCCATTGAAACTTTTCAAATCCCTCTCCAAATTGTTGAAATTCTGTTGAAGCTTTTAAAATTCTCTCTAGAATTTTCAAAATCCATGGCCACATGTTTACAATTTCACGTAACAAAATGGCTAAAATTCCAGTTGAAATTTTTTCAAAGTCCCTTAAAAATTTTCCAATTTTTGTCCCAATTCTTCCCATTCCCATTGAAACTTTTCAAATCCCTCTCAAAATTGTTGAAATTCTCTTGAAGCTTTTAAAATTCTCTCTAGAATTTTCAAAATCCATGGCCACATGTTTACAATTTCACGTCAAAAAATTGCTAAAATTCCAGTTGAAATTTTTTCAAAGTCCCTTAAAAATTTTCCAATTTTTGTCCCAATTCTTCCCATTCCCATTGAAACTTTTCAAATCCCTCTCAAAATTGTTGAAATTCTGTTGAAGCTTTTAAAATTCTCTCTAGAACTTTCAAAATCCATGTCCACATGTTTACAATTTCACGTCAAAAAATGGCTAAAATTCCAGTTGAAATTTTTTCAAAGTCCCTGAAAAATTTTCCAATTTTTGTCCCAATTCTTCCCATTCCCATTGAAACCTTCCAAATCCCTCTCCAAATTGTTGAAATTCTGTTGAAGCTTTTAAAATTCTCTCTAGAATTTTCAAAATCCATGTCCACATGTTTACAATTTCATGTCAAAAAATGGCTAAAATTCCAGTTGAAATTTTTTCAAAGTCCCTTAAAAATTTTCCAATTTTTGTCCCAATTCTTCCCATTCCCATTGAAACTTTTCAAATCCCTCTCCAAATTGTTGAAATTCTGTTGAAGCTTTTCAAATTCTCTCTAGAATTTTCAAAATCCATGTCCACATGTTTACAATTTCACGTCAAAAAATGGCTAAAATTCCAGTTGAAATTTTTTCAAAGTCCCTTAAAAATTTTCCAATTTTTGTCCCAATTCTTCCCATTCCCATTGAAACTTTTCAAATCCCTCTCAAAATTGTTGAAATTCTCTTGAAGCTTTTAAAATTCTCTCTAGAATTTTCAAAATCCATGTCCACATGTTTACAATTTCACGTCAAAAAATGGCTAAAATTCCAGTTGAAATTTTTTCAAAGTCCCTTAAAAATTTTCCAATTTTTGTCCCAATTCTTCCCATTCCCATTGAAACTTTTCAAATCCCTCTCAAAATTGTTGAAATTCTCTTGAAGCTTTTAAAATTCTCTCTAGAATTTTCAAAATCCATGGCCACATGTTTACAATTTCACGTCAAAAAATGGCTAAAATTCCAGTTGAAATTTTTTCAAAGTCCCTTAAAAATTTACCAATTTTTGTCCCAATTCTTCCCATTCCCATTGAAACTTTTCAAATCCCTCTCCAAATTGTTGAAATTCTGTTGAAGCTTTTAAAATTCTCTCTAGAATTTTCAAAATCCATGTCCACATGTTTACAATTTCACGTCAAAAAATGGCTAAAATTCCAGTTGAAATTTTTTCAAAGTCCCTTAAAAATTTTCCAATTTTTGTCCCAATTCTTCCCATTCCCATTGAAACTTTTCAAATCCCTCTCAAAATTGTTGAAATTCTGTTGAAGCTTTTAAAATTCTCTCTAGAATTTTCAAAATCCATGGCCACATGTTTACAATTTCACGTCAAAAAATTGCTAAAATTCCAGTTGAAATTTTTTCAAAGTCCCTTAAAAATTTTCCAATTTTTGTCCCAATTCTTCCCATTCCCATTGAAACTTTTCAAATCCCTCTCAAAATTGTTGAAATTCTGTTGAAGCTTTTAAAATTCTCTCTAGAACTTTCAAAATCCATGTCCACATGTTTACAATTTCACATCAAAAAATGGCTAAAATTCCAGTTGAAATTTTTTCAAAGTCCCTGAGAAATTTTCCAATTTTTGTCCCAATTCTTCCCATTCCCATTGAAACCTTCCAAATCCCTCTCCAAATTGTTGAAATTCTGTTGAAGCTTTTAAAATTCTCTCTAGAATTTTCAAAATCCATGTCCACATGTTTACAATTTCATGTCAAAAAATGGCTAAAATTCCAGTTGAAATTTTTTCAAAGTCCCTTAAAAATTTTCCAATTTTTGTCCCAATTCTTCCCATTCCCATTGAAACTTTTCAAATCCCTCTCAAAATTGTTGAAATTCTGTTGAAGCTTTTAAAATTCTCTCTAGAATTTTCAAAATCCATGGCCACATGTTTACAATTTCACATAAAAAATTGCTAAAATTCAGGTTGAAATTTTTTCAAAGTCCCTTAAAAATTTTCCAATTTTTGTCCCAATTCTTCCCATTCCCATTGAAACTTTTCAAATCCCTCTCAAAATTGTTGAAATTCTGTTGAAGCTTTTAAAATTCTCTCTAGAATTTTCAAAATCCATGGCCACATGTTTACAATTTCACGTAAAAAAAATGCTAAAGTTCCAGTTGAAATTTTTTCAAAGTCCCTTAAAAATTTTCCAATTTTTGTCCCAATTCTTCCCATTCCCATTGAAACTTTTCAAATCCCTCTCCAAATTGTTGAAGTTCTGTTGAAGCTTTTAAAATTCTTTCTAGAATTTTCAAAATCCATGGCCACATGTTTACAATTTCACGTCAAAAAATGGCTAAAATTCCAGTTGAAATTTTTTCAAAGTCCCTTAAAAATTTTCCAATTTTTGTCCCAATTCTTCCCATTCCCATTGAAACTTTTCAAATCCCTCTCAAAATTGTAGAAATTCTGTTGAAGCTTTTAAAATTCTCTCTAGAATTTTCAAAATCCATGGCCACATGTTTACAATTTCACGTCAAAAAATTGCTAAAATTCCAGTTGAAATTTTTTCAAAGTCCCTTCAAAATTTTCCAATTTTTGTCCCAATTCTTCCCATTCCCATTGAAACTTTTCAAATTCCTCTCAAAATTGTTGAAATTCTGTTGAAGCTTTTAAAATTCTCTCTAGAATTTTCAAAATCCATGTCCACATGTTTACAATTTCACGTCAAAAAATGGCTAAAATTCCAGTTGAAATTTTTTCAAAGTCCCTTAAAAGTTTTCCAATTTTTGTCCCAATTCTTCCCATTCCCATTGAAACTTTTCAAATCCCTCTCCAAATTGTTGAAATTCTCTTGAAGCTTTTAAAATTCTCTCTAGAATTTTCAAAATCCATGGCCACATGTTTACAATTTCACGTCAAAAAATGGCTAAAATTCCAGCTGAAATTTTTTCAAAGTCCCTTAAAAATTTTCCAATTTTTGTCCCAATTCTTCCCATTCCCATTGAAACTTTTCAAATCCCTCTCAAAATTGTTGAAATTCTGTTGAAGCTTTTAAAATTCTTTCTAGAATTTTCAAAATCCATGGCCACATGTTTACAATTTCACGTCAAAAAATGGCTAAAATTCCAGTTGAAATTTTTTCAAAGTCCCTTAAAAATTTTCCAATTTTTGTCCCAATTCTTCCCATTCCCATTGAAACTTTTCAAATCCCTCTCAAAATTGTAGAAATTCTGTTGAAGCTTTTAAAATTCTCTCTAGAATTTTCAAAATCCATGGCCACATGTTTACAATTTCACGTCAAAAAATTGCTAAAATTCCAGTTGAAATTTTTTCAAAGTCCCTTAAAAATTTTCCAATTTTTGTCCCAATTCTTCCCATTCCCATTGAAACTTTTCAAATCCCTCTCAAAATTGTTGAAATTCTGTTGAAGCTTTTAAAATTCTCTCTAGAATTTTCAAAATCCATGTCCACATGTTTACAATTTCACGTCAAAAAATGGCTAAAATTCCAGTTGAAATTTTTTCAAAGTCCCTTAAAAGTTTTCCAATTTTTGTCCCAATTCTTCCCATTCCCATTGAAACTTTTCAAATCCCTCTCCAAATTGTTGAAATTCTCTTGAAGCTTTTAAAATTCTCTCTAGAATTTTCAAAATCCATGGCCACATGTTTACAATTTCACGTCAAAAAATGGCTAAAATTCCAGCTGAAATTTTTTCAAAGTCCCTTAAAAATTTTCCAATTTTTGTCCCAATTCTTCCCATTCCCATTGAAACTTTTCAAATCCCTCTCAAAATTGTAGAAATTCTGTTGAAGCTTTTAAAATTCTCTCTAGAATTTTCAAAATCCATGTCCACATGTTTACAATTTCACGTCAAAAAATGGCTAAAATTCCAGTTGAAATTTTTTCAAAGTCCCTTAAAAATTTTCCAATTTTTGTCCCAATTCTTCCCATTCCCATTGAAACTTTTCAAATCCCTCTCAAAATTGTTGAAATTCTCTTGAAGCTTTTAAAATTCTCTCTAGAATTTTCAAAATCCACTTCAACAGGTTTACAATTTCACGTCAAAAAATGGCTAAAATTCCAGTTGAAATTTTTTCAAAGTCCCTTAAAAATTTTCCAATTTTTGTCCCAATTCTTGCCATTCCCATTGAAACTTTTCAAATCCCTCTCAAAATTGTTGAAATTCTCTTGAAGCTTTTAAAATTCTCTCTAGAATTTTCAAAATCCATGGCCACATGTTTACAATTTCACATAAAAAATTGCTAAAATTCCAGTTGAAATTTTTTCAAAGTCCCTTAAAAATTTTCCAATTTTTGTCCCAATTCTTCCCATTCCCATTGAAACTTTTCAAATCCCTCTCAAAATTGTTGAAATTCTCTTGAAGCTTTTAAAATTCTCTCTAGAATTTTCAAAATCCATGGCCACATGTTTACAATTTCACGTAAAAATATGCTAAAATTCCAGTTGAAATTTTTTCCAAGTCCCTTAAAAATTTTCCAATTTTTGTCCCAATTCTTCCCATTCCCATTGAAACTTTTCAAATCCCTCACAAAATTGTTGAAATTCTCTTAAAGCTTTTAAAATTCTCTCTAGAATTTTCAAAATCCATGTCCACATGTTTACAATTTCACGTCAAAAAATGGCTAAAATTCCAGTTGAAATTTTTTCAAAGTCCCTGAAAAATTTTCCAATTTTTGTCCCAATTCTTCCCATTCCCATTGAAACTTTTCAAATCCCTCTCCAAATTGTTGAAATTCTCTTGAAGCTTTTAAAATTCTCTCTAGAATTTTCAAAATCCATGTCCACATGTTTACAATTTCACGTCAAAAAATTGCTAAAATTCCAGTTGAAATTTTTTCAAAGTCCCTTAAAAATTTTCCAATTTTTGTCCCAATTCTTCCCATTCCCATTGAAACTTTTCAAATCCCTCTCAAAATTGTTGAAATTCTGTTGAAGCTTTTTAAAATTCTCTCTAGAATTTTCAAAATCCATGGCCACATGTTTACAATTTCACGTAAAAAAATTGCTAAAATTCCAGTTGAAATTTTTTCAAAGTCCCTTAAAAATTTTCCAATTTTTGTCCCAATTCTTCCCATTCCCATTGAAACTTTTCAAATCCCTCTCAAAATTGTTGAAATTCTCTTGAAGCTTTTAAAATTCTCTCTAGAATTTTCAAAATCCATGTCCACATGTTTACAATTTCACGTCAAAAAATGGCTAAAATTCCAGTTGAAATTTTTTCAAAGTCCCTTAAAAATTTTCCAATTTTTGTCCCAATTCTTCCCATTCCCATTGAAACTTTTCAAATCCCTCTCAAAATTGTTGAAATTCTGTTGAAGCTTTTAAAATTCTCTCTAGAATTTTCAAAATCCATGGCCACATGTTTACAGTTTCACGTCAAAAAATTGCTAAAATTCCAGTTGAAATTTTTTCAAAGTCCCTGAAAAATTTTCCAATTTTTGTCCCAATTCTTCCCATTCCCATTGAAACTTTTCAAATCCCTCTCAAAATTGTTGAAATTCTCTTGAAGCTTTTAAAATTCTCTCTAGAATTTTCAAAATCCATGTCCACATGTTTACAATTTCACGTCAAAAAATGGCTAAAATTCCAGTTGAAATTTTTTCAAAGTCCCTTAAAAATTTTCCAATTTTTGTCCCAATTCTTCCCATTCCCATTGAAACTTTTCAAATCCCTCTCCAAATTGTTGAAATTCTGTTGAAGCTTTTAAAATTCTCTCTAGAATTTTCAAAATCCATGTCCACATGTTTACAATTTCACGTCAAAAAATGGCTAAAATTCCAGTTGAAATTTTTTCAAAGTCCCTTAAAAATTTTCCAATTTTTGTCCCAATTCTTCCCATTCCCATTGAAACTTTTCAAATCCCTCTCAAAATTGTTGAAATTCTCTTGAAGCTTTTAAAATTCTCTCTAGAATTTTCAAAATCCATGTCCACATGTTTACAATTTCACGTCAAAAAATGGCTAAAATTCCAGTTGAAATTTTTTCAAAGTCCCTTAAAAATTTTCCAATTTTTGTCCCAATTCTTCCCATTCCCATTGAAACTTTTCAAATCCCTCTCAAAATTGTTGAAATTCTCTTGAAGCTTTTAAAATTCTCTCTAGAATTTTCAAAATCCATGGCCACATGTTTACAATTTCACATAAAAAATTGCTAA
The DNA here is from genome assembly GCF_964273445.1 of Streptopelia decaocto. Lineage (NCBI taxonomy): Eukaryota > Metazoa > Chordata > Aves > Columbiformes > Columbidae > Streptopelia > Streptopelia decaocto. Next base: position 15,501 of record NW_028115767.1, read on the forward strand.
AATTCCAGTTGAAATTTTTTCAAAGTCCCTTAAAAATTTTCCAATTTTTGTCCCAATTCTTCCCATTCCCATTGAAACTTTTCAAATCCCTCTCAAAATTGTTGAAATTCTCTTGAAGCTTTTAAAATTCTCTCTAGAATTTTCAAAATCCATGGCCACATGTTTACAATTTCACGTAAAAATATGCTAAAATTCCAGTTGAAATTTTTTCAAAGTCCCTTAAAAATTTTCCAATTTTTGTCCCAATTCTTCCCATTCCCATTGAAACTTTTGAAATCCCTCTCAAAATTGTTGAAATTCTCTTAAAGCTTTTAAAATTCTCTCTAGAATTTTCAAAATCCATGTCCACATGTTTACAATTTCACGTCAAAAAATGGCTAAAATTCCAGTTGAAATTTTTTCAAAGTCCCTTAAAAATTTTCCAATTTTTGTCCCAATTCTTCCCATTCCCATTGAAACTTTTCAAATCCCTCTCCAAATTGTTGAAATTCTCTTGAAGCTTTTAAAATTCTCTCTAGAATTTTCAAAATCCATGTCCACATGTTTACAATTTCACGTCAAAAAATTGCTAAAATTCCAGTTGAAATTTTTTCAAAGTCCCTTAAAAATTTTCCAATTTTTGTCCCAATTCTTCCCATTCCCATTGAAACTTTTCAAATCCCTCTCAAAATTGTTGAAATTCTGTTGAAGCTTTTAAAATTCTCTCTAGAATTTTCAAAATCCATGGCCACATGTTTACAATTTCACGTAAAAAAATGGCTAAAATTCCAGTTGAAATTTTTTCAAAGTCCCTTAAAAATTTACCAATTTTTGTCCCAATTCTTCCCATTCCCATTGAAACTTTTCAAATCCCTCTCAAAATTGTTGAAATTCTGTTGAAGCTTTTAAAATTCTCTCTAGAATTTTCAAAATCCATGTCCACATGTTTACAATTTCACGTCAAAAAATGGCTAAAATTCCAGTTGAAATTTTTTCAAAGTCCCTTAAAAATTTTCCAATTTTTGTCCCAATTCTTCCCATTCCCATTGAAACTTTTCAAATCCCTCTCAAAATTGTTGAAATTCTGTTGAAGCTTTTAAAATTCTCTCTAGAATTTTCAAAATCCATGGCCACATGTTTACAGTTTCACGTCAAAAAATTGCTAAAATTCCAGTTGAAATTTTTTCAAAGTCCCTGAAAAATTTTCCAATTTTTGTCCCAATTCTTCCCATTCCCATTGAAACTTTTCAAATCCCTCTCAAAATTGTAGAAATTCTGTTGAAGCTTTTAAAATTCTCTCTAGAATTTTCAAAATCCATGTCCACATGTTTACAATTTCACGTCAAAAAATGGCTAAAATTCCAGTTGAAATTTTTTCAAAGTCCCTTAAAAATTTTCCAATTTTTGTCCCAATTCTTCCCATTCCCATTGAAACTTTTCAAATCCCTCTCAAAATTGTTGAAATTCTCTTGAAGCTTTTAAAATTCTCTCTAGAATTTTCAAAATCCACTTCAACATGTTTACAATTTCACGTCAAAAAATGGCTAAAATTCCAGTTGAAATTTTTTCAAAGTCCCTTAAAAATTTTCCAATTTTTGTCCCAATTCTTCCCATTCCCATTGAAACTTTTCAAATCCCTCTCAAAATTGTTGAAATTCTCTTGAAGCTTTTAAAATTCTCTCTAGAATTTTCAAAATCCATGGCCACATGTTTACAATTTCACATAAAAAATGGCTAAAATTCCAGTTGAAATTTTTTCAAAGTCCCTTAAAAATTTTCCAATTTTTGTCCCAATTCTTCCCATTCCCATTGAAACTTTTCAAATCCCTCTCAAAATTGTTGAAATTCTCTTGAAGCTTTTAAAATTCTCTCTAAAATTTTCAAAATCCATGGCCACATGTTTACAATTTCACGTAAAAATATGCTAAAATTCCAGTTGAAATTTTTTCCAAGTCCCTTAAAAATTTTCCAATTTTTGTCCCAATTCTTCCCATTCCCATTGAAACTTTTCAAATCCCTCACAAAATTGTTGAAATTCTCTTAAAGCTTTTAAAATTCTCTCTAGAATTTTCAAAATCCATGTCCACATGTTTACAATTTCACGTCAAAAAATGGCTAAAATTCCAGTTGAAATTTTTTCAAAGTCCCTTAAAAATTTTCCAATTTTTGTCCCAATTCTTCCCATTCCCATTGAAACTTTTCAAATCCCTCTCCAAATTGTTGAAATTCTCTTGAAGCTTTTAAAATTCTCTCTAGAATTTTCAAAATCCATGTCCACATGTTTACAATTTCACGTCAAAAAATTGCTAAAATTCCAGTTGAAATTTTTTCAAAGTCCCTTAAAAATTTTCCAATTTTTGTCCCAATTCTTCCCATTCCCATTGAAACTTTTCAAATCCCTCTCAAAATTGTTGAAATTCTGTTGAAGCTTTTAAAATTCTCTCTAGAATTTTCAAAATCCATGTCCACATGTTTACAATTTCACGTCAAAAAATGGCTAAAATTCCAGTTGAAATTTTTTCAAAGTCCCTTAAAAATTTTCCAATTTTTGTCCCAATTCTTCCCATTCCCATTGAAACTTTTCAAATCCCTCTCAAAATTGTTGAAATTCTGTTGAAGCTTTTAAAATTCTCTCTAGAATTTTCAAAATCCATGGCCACATGTTTACAGTTTCACGTCAAAAAATTGCTAAAATTCCAGTTGAAATTTTTTCAAAGTCCCTGAAAAATTTTCCAATTTTTGTCCCAATTCTTCCCATTCCCATTGAAACTTTTCAAATCCCTCTCAAAATTGTTGAAATTCTCTTGAAGCTTTTAAAATTCTCTCTAGAATTTTCAAAATCCATGGCCACATGTTTACAATTTCACGTCAAAAAATGGCTAAAATTCCAGTTGAAATTTTTTCAAAGTCCCTTCAAAATTTTCCAATTTTTGTCCCAATTCTTCCCATTCCCATTGAAACTTTTCAAATCCCTCTCCAAATTGTTGAAATTCTCTTGAAGCTTTTAAAATTCTCTCTAGAATTTTCAAAATCCATGTCCACATGTTTACAATTTCACGTCAAAAAATGGCTAAAATTCCAGTTGAAATTTTTTCAAAGTCCCTTAAAAATTTTCCAATTTTTGTCCCAATTCTTCCCATTCCCATTGAAACTTTTCAAATCCCTCTCAAAATTGTTGAAATTCTGTTGAAGCTTTTAAAATTCTCTCTAGAATTTTCAAAATCCATGTCCACATGTTTACAATTTCACGTCAAAAAATGGCTAAAATTCCAGTTGAAATTTTTTCAAAGTCCCTTAAAAATTTTCCAATTTTTGTCCCAATTCTTCCCATTCCCATTGAAACTTTTCAAATCCCTCTCAAAATTGTTGAAATTCTGTTGAAGCTTTTAAAATTCTCTCTAGAATTTTCAAAATCCATGTCCACATGTTTACAATTTCACGTAAAAAAATGGCTAAAATTCCAGTTGAAATTTTTTCAAAGTCCCTTAAAAATTTTCCAATTTTTGTCCCAATTCTTCCCATTCCCATTGAAACTTTTCAAATCCCTCTCAAAATTGTTGAAATTCTCTTGAAGCTTTTAAAATTCTCTCTAGAATTTTCAAAATCCATGGCCACATGTTTACAATTTCACGTCAAAAAATGGCTAAAATTCCAGTTGAAATTTTTTCAAAGTCCCTTAAAAATTTTCCAATTTTTGTCCCAATTCTTCCCATTAACTTTTCAAATCCCTCTCAAAATTGTTGAAATTCTTTTGAAGCTTTTAAAATTCTCTCTAGAATTTTCAAAATCCATGGCCACATGTTTACAATTTCACATAAAAAAATGGACAAAATTCCAGTTGAAATTTTTTCAAAGTCCCTTAAAAATTTTCCAATTTTTGTCCCAATTCTTCCCATTCCCATTGAAACTTTTCAAATCCCTCTCAAAATTGTTGAAATTCTGTTGAAGCTTTTAAAATTCTCTCTAGAATTTTCAAAATCCACTTCAACATGTTTACAATTTCACGTCAAAAAATGGCTAAAATTCCAGTTGAAATTTTTTCAAAGTCCCTTAAAAGTTTTCCAATTTTTGTCCCAATTCTTCCCATTCCCATTGAAACTTTTCAAATCCTTCTCCAAATTGTTGAAATTCTGTTGAACCTTTTAAAATTCTCTCTAGAATTTTCAAAATCCATGGCCACATGTTTACAATTTCACGTCAAAAAATGGCTAAAATTCCAGCTGAAATTTTTTCAAAGTCCCTTAAAAATTTTCCAATTTTTGTCCCAATTCTTCCCATTCCCATTGAAACTTTTCAAATCCCTCTCAAAATTGTAGAAATTCTGTTGAAGCTTTTAAAATTCTCTCTAGAATTTTCAAAATCCATGTCCACATGTTTACAATTTCACGTCAAAAATGGCTAAAATTCCAGTTGAAATTTTTTCAAAGTCCCTTAAAAATTTTCCAATTTTTGTCCCAATTCTTCCCATTCCCATTGAAACTTTTCAAATCCCTCTCCAAATTGTTGAAATTCTGTTGAAGCTTTTAAAATTCTCTCTAGAATTTTCAAAATCCATGTCCACATGTTTACAATTTCACGTCAAAAAATGGCTAAAATTCCAGTTGAAATTTTTTCAAAGTCCCTTAAAAATTTTCCAATTTTTGTCCCAATTCTTCCCATTCCCATTGAAACTTTTCAAATCCCTCTCAAAATTGTTGAAATTCTGTTGAAGCTTTTAAAATTCTCTCTAGAATTTCAAAATCCATGGCCACATGTTTACAATTTCACGTCAAAAAATTGCTAAAATTCCAGTTGAAATTTTTTCAAAGTCCCTTAAAAATTTTCCAATTTTTGTCCCAATTCTTCCCATTCCCATTGAAACTTTTCAAATCCCTCTCAAAATTGTTGAAATTCTCTTGAAGCTTTTAAAATTCTCTCTAGAATTTTCAAAATCCATGGCCACATGTTTACAATTTCACGTAAAAATATGCTAAAATTCCAGTTGAAATTTTTTCCAAGTCCCTTAAAAATTTTCCAATTTTTGTCCCAATTCTTCCCATTCCCATTGAAACTTTTCAAATCCCTCTCAAAATTGTTGAAATTCTCTTGAAGCTTTTAAAATTCTTTCTAGAATTTTCAAAATCCATGTCCACATGTTTACAATTTCACGTCAAAAATGGCTAAAATTCCAGTTGAAATTTTTTCAAAGTCCCTTAAAAATTTTCCAATTTTTGTCCCAATTCTTCCCATTCCCATTGAAACTTTTCAAATCCCTCTCAAAATTGTTGAAATTCTCTTGAAGCTTTTAAATTCTCTCTAGAATTTTCAAAATCCATGGCCACATGTTTACAATTTCACGTAAAAAAAATGCTAAAATTCCAGTTGAAATTTTTTCAAAGTCCCTTAAAAATTTTCCAATTTTTGTCCCAATTCTTCCCATTCCCATTGAAACTTTTCAAATCCCTCTCAAAATTGTTGAAATTCTGTTGAAGCTTTTAAAATTATTTCTAGAATTTTCAAAATCCATGTCCACATGTTTACAATTTCACGTCAAAAAATGGCTAAAATTCCAGTTGAAATTTTTTCAAAGTCCCTTAAAAATTTTCCAATTTTTGTCCCAATTCTTCCCATTCCCATTGAAACTTTTCAAATCCCTCTCAAAATTGTTGAAATTCTCTTGAAGCTTTTAAAATTCTCTCTAGAATTTTCAAAATCGACTTCAACATGTTTACAATTTCACGTCAAAAAATGGCTAAAATTCCAGTTGAAATTTTTTCAAAGTCCCTTAAAAATTTTCCAATTTTTGTCCCAATTCTTCCCATTCCCATTGAAACTTTTCAAATCCCTCTCAAAATTGTTGAAATTCTGTTGAAGGTTTTAAAATTCTCTCTAGAATTTTCAAAATCCATGGCCACATGTTTACAATTTCACATAAAAAATTGCTAAAATTCAGGTTGAAATTTTTTCAAAGTCCCTTAAAAATTTTCCAATTTTTGTCCCAATTCTTCCCATTCCCATTGAAACTTTTCAAATCCCTCTCCAAATTGTTGAAATTCTCTTGAAGCTTTTAAAATTCTTTCTAGAATTTTCAAAATCCATGGCCACATGTTTACAATTTCACGTCAAAAAATGCTAAAATTCCAGTTGAAATTTTTTCAAAGTCCCTTAAAAATTTTCCAATTTTTGTCCCAATTCTTCCCATTCCCATTGAAACTTTTCAAATTCCTCTCAAAATTGTTGAAATTCTGTTGAAGCTTTTAAAATTCTCTCTAGAATTTTTCAAAATCCATGGCCACATGTTTACAATTTCACGTCAAAAAATGGCTAAAATTCCAGTTGAAATTTTTTCAAAGTCCCTTAAAAGTTTTCCAATTTTTGTCCCAATTCTTCCCATTCCCATTGAAACTTTTCAAATCCCTCTCCAAATTGTTGAAATTCTCTTGAAGCTTTTAAAATTCTCTCTAGAATTTTCAAAATCCATGGCCACATGTTTACAATTTCACGTCAAAAAATGGCTAAAATTCCAGCTGAAATTTTTTCAAAGTCCCTTAAAAATTTTCCAATTTTTGTCCCAATTCTTCCCATTCCCATTGAAACTTTTCAAATCCCTCTCAAAATTGTAGAAATTCTGTTGAAGCTTTTAAAATTCTCTCTAGAATTTTCAAAATCCATGTCCACATGTTTACAATTTCACGTCAAAAAATGGCTAAAATTCCAGTTGAAATTTTTTCAAAGTCCCTTAAAAATTTTCCAATTTTTGTCCCAATTCTTCCCATTCCCATTGAAACTTTTCAAATCCCTCTCAAAATTGTTGAAATTCTCTTGAAGCTTTTAAAATTCTCTCTAGAATTTTCAAAATCCACTTCAACATGTTTACAATTTCACGTCAAAAAATGGCTAAAATTCCAGTTGAAATTTTTTCAAAGTCCCTTAAAAATTTTCCAATTTTTGTCCCAATTCTTCCCATTCCCATTGAAACTTTTCAAATCCCTCTCAAAATTGTTGAAATTCTCTTGAAGCTTTTAAAATTCTCTCTAGAATTTTCAAAATCCATGGCCACATGTTTACAATTTCACATAAAAAATTGCTAAAATTCCAGTTGAAATTTTTTCAAAGTCCCTGAAAAATTTTCCAATTTTTGTCCCAATTCTTCCCATTCCCATTGAAACTTTTCAAATCCCTCTCAAAATTGTTGAAATTCTCTTGAAGCTTTTAAAATTCTCTCTAGAATTTTCAAAATCCATGGCCACATGTTTACAATTTCACGTAAAAATATGCTAAAATTCCAGTTGAAATTTTTTCCAAGTCCCTTAAAAATTTTCCAATTTTTGTCCCAATTCTTCCCATTCCCATTGAAACTTTTCAAATCCCTCACAAAATTGTTGAAATTCTCTTAAAGCTTTTAAAATTCTCTCTAGAATTTTCAAAATCCATGTCCACATGTTTACAATTTCACGTCAAAAAATGGCTAAAATTCCAGTTGAAATTTTTTCAAAGTCCCTTAAAAATTTTCCAATTTTTGTCCCAATTCTTCCCATTCCCATTGAAACTTTTCAAATCCCTCTCAAAATTGTTGAAATTCTCTTGAAGCTTTTAAAATTCTCTCTAGAATTTTCAAAATCCATGTCCACATGTTTACAATTTCACGTCAAAAAATTGCTAAAATTCCAGTTGAAATTTTTTCAAAGTCCCTTAAAAATTTTCCAATTTTTGTCCCAATTCTTCCCATTCCCATTGAAACTTTTCAAATCCCTCTCAAAATTGTTGAAATTCTCTTGAAGCTTTTAAAATTCTCTCTAGAATTTTCAAAATCCATGGCCACATGTTTACAATTTCACGTAAAAAAAATTGCTAAAATTCCAGTTGAAATTTTTTCAAAGTCCCTTAAAAATTTTCCAATTTTTGTCCCAATTCTTCCCATTCCCATTGAAACTTTTCAAATCCCTCTCAAAATTGTTGAAATTCTGTTGAAGCTTTTAAAATTCTCTCTAGAATTTTCAAAATCCATGTCCACATGTTTACAATTTCACATAAAAAAATGGCTAAAATTCCAGTTGAAATTTTTTCAAAGTCCCTTAAAAATTTTCCAATTTTTGTCCCAATTCTTCCCATTCCCATTGAAACTTTTCAAATCCCTCTCAAAATTGTTGAAATTCTCTTGAAGCTTTTAAAATTCTCTCTAGAATTTTCAAAATCCATGTCCACATGTTTACAGTTTCACGTCAAAAAATTGCTAAAATTCCAGTTGAAATTTTTTCAAAGTCCCTGAAAAATTTTCCAATTTTTGTCCCAATTCTTCCCATTCCCATTGAAACTTTTCAAATCCCTCTCAAAATTGTTGAAATTCTCTTGAAGCTTTTAAAATTCTCTCTAGAATTTTCAAAATCCATGTCCACATGTTTACAATTTCACGTCAAAAAATGCCTAAATTCCAGTTGAAATTTTTTCAAAGTCCCTTAAAAATTTTCCAATTTTTGTCCCAATTCTTCCCATTCCCATTGAAACTTTTCAAATCCCTCTCAAAATTGTTGAAATTCTGTTGAAGCTTTTAAAATTCTCTCTAGAATTTTCAAAATCCATGTCCACATGTTTACAATTTCACGTCAAAAAATGGCTAAAATTCCAGTTGAAATTTTTTCAAAGTCCCTTAAAAATTTTCCAATTTTTGTCCCAATTCTTCCCATTCCCATTGAAACTTTTCAAATCCCTCTCAAAATTGTTGAAATTCTCTTGAAGCTTTTAAAATTCTCTCTAGAATTTTCAAAATCCATGTCCACATGTTTACAATTTCACGTCAAAAAATGGCTAAAATTCCAGTTGAAATTTTTTCAAAGTCCCTTAAAAATTTTCCAATTTTTGTCCCAATTCTTCCCATTCCCATTGAAACTTTTCAAATCCCTCTCAAAATTGTTGAAATTCTCTTGAAGCTTTTAAAATTCTCTCTAGAATTTTCAAAATCCATGGCCACATGTTTACAATTTCACATAAAAAATTGCTAAAATTCCAGTTGAAATTTTTTCAAAGTCCCTTAAAAATTTTCCAATTTTTGTCCCAATTCTTCCCATTCCCATTGAAACTTTTCAAATCCCTCTCAAAATTGTTGAAATTCTCTTGAAGCTTTTAAAATTCTCTCTAGAATTTTCAAAATCCATGGCCACATGTTTACAATTTCACATAAAAATATGCTAAAATTCCAGTTGAAATTTTTTCCAAGTCCCTTAAAAATTTTCCAATTTTTGTCCCAATTCTTCCCATTCCCATTGAAACTTTTCAAATCCCTCTCAAAATTGTTGAAATTCTCTTAAAGCTTTTAAAATTCTCTCTAGAATTTTCAAAATCCATGTCCACATGTTTACAATTTCACGTCAAAAAATGGCTAAAATTCCAGTTGAAATTTTTTCAAAGTCCCTTAAAAATTTTCCAATTTTTGTCCCAATTCTTCCCATTCCCATTGAAACTTTTCAAATCCCTCTCCAAATTGTTGAAATTCTCTTGAAGCTTTTAAAATTCTCTCTAGAATTTTCAAAATCCATGTCCACATGTTTACAATTTCACGTCAAAAAATTGCTAAAATTCCAGTTGAAATTTTTTCAAAGTCCCTTAAAAATTTTCCAATTTTTGTCCCAATTCTTCCCATTCCCATTGAAACTTTTCAAATCCCTCTCAAAATTGTTGAAATTCTGTTGAAGCTTTTAAAATTCTCTCTAGAATTTTCAAAATCCATGGCCACATGTTTACAATTTCACGTAAAAAAAATGCTAAAATTCCAGTTGAAATTTTTTCAAAGTCCCTTAAAAATTTACCAATTTTTGTCCCAATTCTTCCCATTCCCATTGAAACTTTTCAAATCCCTCTCAAAATTGTTGAAATTCTGTTGAAGCTTTTAAAATTCTCTCTAGAATTTTCAAAATCCATGTCCACATGTTTACAATTTCACGTCAAAAAATGGCTAAAATTCCAGTTGAAATTTTTTCAAAGTCCCTTAAAAATTTTCCAATTTTTGTCCCAATTCTTCCCATTCCCATTGAAACTTTTCAAATCCCTCTCAAAATTGTTGAAATTCTCTTGAAGCTTTTAAAATTCTCTCTAGAATTTTCAAAATCCATGGCCACATGTTTACAATTTCACGTAAAAATATGCTAAAATTCCAGTTGAAATTTTTTCCAAGTCCCTTAAAAATTTTCCAATTTTTGTCCCAATTCTTCCCATTCCCATTGAAACTTTTCAAATCCCTCTCAAAATTGTTGAAATTCTCTTGAAGCTTTTAAAATTCTCTCTAGAATTTTCAAAATCCATGTCCACATGTTTACAATTTCACGTCAAAAAATGGCTAAAATTCCAGTTGAAATTTTTTCAAAGTCCCTTAAAAATTTTCCAATTTTTGTCCCAATTCTTCCCATTCCCATTGAAACTTTTCAAATCCCTCTCCAAATTGTTGAAATTCTGTTGAAGCTTTTAAAATTCTCTCTAGAATTTTCAAAATCCATGGCCACATGTTTACAATTTCACGTCAAAAAATGGCTAAAATTCCAGTTGAAATTTTTTCAAAGTCCCTTAAAAATTTTCCAATTTTTGTCCCAATTCTTCCCATTCCCATTGAAACTTTTCAAATCCCTCTCAAAATTGTTGAAATTCTCTTGAAGCTTTTAAAATTCTCTCTAGAATTTTCAAAATCCATGTCCACATGTTTACAATTTCACGTCAAAAAATGGCTAAAATTCCAGTTGAAATTTTTTCAAAGTCCCTTAAAAATTTTCCCATTTTTGTCCCAATTCTTCCCATTCCCATTGAAACTTTTCAAATCCCTCTCAAAATTGTTGAAATTCTCTTGAAGCTTTTAAAATTCTCTCTAGAATTTTCAAAATCCATGGCCACATGTTTACAATTTCACGTCAAAAAATGGCTAAAATTCCAGTTGAAATTTTTTCAAAGTCCCTTAAAAATTTTCCCATTTTTGTCCCAATTCTTCCCATTCCCATTGAAACTTTTCAAATCCCTCTCAAAATTGTTGAAATTCTCTTGAAGCTTTTAAAATTCTCTCTAGAATTTTCAAAATCCATGGCCACATGTTTACACTTTCACGTCAAAAAATGGCTAAAATTCCAGTTGAAATTTTTTCAAAGTCCCTTAAAAATTTTCCAATTTTTGTCCCAATTCTTCCCATTCCCATTGAAACTTTTCAAATCCCTCTCAAAATTGTTGAAATTCTGTTGAAGCTTTTAAAATTCTCTCTAGAATTTTCAAAATCCATGGCCACATGTTTACAATTTCACGTCAAAAAATTGCTAAAATTCCAGTTGAAATTTTTTCAAAGTCCCTTAAAAATTTTCCAATTTTTGTCCCAATTCTTCCCATTCCCATTGAAACTTTTCAAATCCCTCTCAAAATTGTTGAAATTCTGTTGAAGCTTTTAAAATTCTCTCTAGAACTTTCAAAATCCATGTCCACATGTTTACAATTTCACGTCAAAAAATGGCTAAAATTCCAGTTGAAATTTTTTCAAAGTCCCTGAAAAATTTTCCAATTTTTGTCCCAATTCTTCCCATTCCCATTGAAACTTTTCAAATCCCTCTCCAAATTGTTGAAATTCTGTTGAAGCTTTTAAAATTCTCTCTAGAATTTTCAAAATCCATGTCCACATGTTTACAATTTCATGTCAAAAAATGGCTAAAATTCCAGTTGAAATTTTTTCAAAGTCCCTTAAAAATTTTCCAATTTTTGTCCCAATTCTTCCCATTCCCATTGAAACTTTTCAAATCCCTCTCAAAATTGTTGAAATTCTGTTGAAGCTTTTAAAATTCTCTCTAGAATTTTCAAAATCCATGGCCACATGTTTACAATTTCACATAAAAAATTGCTAAAATTCAGGTTGAAATTTTTTCAAAGTCCCTTAAAAATTTTCCAATTTTTGTCCCAATTCTTCCCATTCCCATTGAAACTTTTCAAATCCCTCTCCAAATTGTTGAAATTCTCTTGAAGCTTTTAAAATTCTTTCTAGAATTTTCAAAATCCATGGCCACATGTTTACAATTTCACGTCAAAAAATGGCTAAAATTCCAGTTGAAATTTTTTCAAAGTCCCTTAAAAATTTTCCAATTTTTGTCCCAATTCTTCCCATTCCCATTGAAACTTTTCAAATCCCTCTCAAAATTGTTGAAATTCTGTTGAAGCTTTTAAAATTCTCTCTAGAATTTTCAAAATCCACTTCAACATGTTTACAATTTCACGTCAAAAAATGGCTAAAATTCCAGTTGAAATTTTTTCAAAGTCCCTTAAAAATTTTCCAATTTTTGTCCCAATTCTTCCCATTCCCATTGAAACTTTTCAAATTCCTCTCAAAATTGTTGAAATTCTGTTGAAGCTTTTAAAATTCTCTCTAGAATTTTCAAAATCCATGTCCACATGTTTACAATTTCACGTAAAAAAATGGCTAAAATTCCAGTTGAAATTTTTTCAAAGTCCCTTAAAAGTTTTCCAATTTTTGTCCCAATTCTTCCCATTCCCATTGAAACTTTTCAAATCCCTCTCCAAATTGTTGAAATTCTCTTGAAGCTTTTAAAATTCTCTCTAGAATTTTCAAAATCCATGGCCACATGTTTACAATTTCACGTCAAAAAATGGCTAAAATTCCAGCTGAAATTTTTTCAAAGTCCCTTAAAAATTTTCCAATTTTTGTCCCAATTCTTCCCATTCCCATTGAAACTTTTCAAATCCCTCTCAAAATTGTAGAAATTCTGTTGAAGCTTTTAAAATTCTCTCTAGAATTTTCAAAATCCATGTCCACATGTTTACAATTTCACGTCAAAAAATGGCTAAAATTCCAGTTGAAATTTTTTCAAAGTCCCTTAAAAATTTTCCAATTTTTGTCCCAATTCTTCCCATTCCCATTGAAACTTTTCAAATCCCTCTCCAAATTGTTGAAATTCTGTTGAAGCTTTTAAAATTCTCTCTAGAATTTTCAAAATCCATGTCCACATGTTTACAATTTCACGTCAAAAAATGGCTAAAATTCCAGTTGAAATTTTTTCAAAGTCCCTTAAAAATTTTCCAATTTTTGTCCCAATTCTTCCCATTCCCATTGAAACTTTTCAAATCCCTCTCAAAATTGTTGAAATTCTGTTGAAGCTTTTAAAATTCTCTCTAGAATTTTCAAAATCCATGGCCACATGTTTACAATTTCACGTCAAAAAATGGCTAAAATTCCAGTTGAAATTTTTTCAAAGTCCCTTAAAAATTTTCCAATTTTTGTCCCAATTCTTCCCATTCCCATTGAAACTTTTCAAATCCCTCTCAAAATTGTTGAAATTCTGTTGAAGGTTTTAAAATTCTCTCTAGAATTTTCAAAATCCATGGCCACATGTTTACAATTTCACATAAAAAATTGCTAAAATTCAGGTTGAAATTTTTTCAAAGTCCCTTAAAAATTTTCCAATTTTTGTCCCAATTCTTCCCATTCCCATTGAAACTTTTCAAATCCCTCTCCAAATTGTTGAAATTCTCTTGAAGCTTTTAAAATTCTTTCAAGAATTTTCAAAATCCATGGCCACATGTTTACAATTTCACGTAAAAAAATGGCTAAAATTCCAGTTGAAATTTTTTCAAAGTCCCTTAAAAATTTTCCAATTTTTGTCCCAATTCTTCCCATTCCCATTGAAACTTTTCAAATCCCTCTCAAAATTGTTGAAATTCTCTTGAAGCTTTTAAAATTCTCTCTAGAATTTTCAAAATCCATGTCCACATGTTTACAATTTCACGTAAAAAAATGGCTAAAATTCCAGTTGAAATTTTTTCAAAGTCCCTTAAAAGTTTTCCAATTTTTGTCCCAATTCTTCCCATTCCCATTGAAACTTTTCAAATCCCTCTCCAAATTGTTGAAATTCTCTTGAAGCTTTTAAAATTCTCTCTAGAATTTTCAAAATCCATGTCCACATGTTTACAATTTCACGTCAAAAAATGGCTAAAATTCCAGTTGAAATTTTTTCAAAGTCCCTTAAAAATTTTCCAATTTTTGTCCCAATTCTTCCCATTCCCATTGAAACTTTTCAAATCCCTCTCAAAATTGTTGAAATTCTGTTGAAGCTTTTAAAATTCTCTCTAGAATTTTCAAAATCCATGGCCACATGTTTACAATTTCACGTCAAAAAATGGCTAAAATTCCAGTTGAAATTTTTTCAAAGTCCCTGAAAAATTTTCCAATTTTTGTCCCAATTCTTCCCATTCCCATTGAAACTTTTCAAATCCCTCTCAAAATTGTTGAAATTCTCTTGAAGCTTTTAAAATTCTCTCTAGAATTTTCAAAATCCATGGCCACATGTTTACAATTTCACGTAAAAATATGCTAAAATTCCAGTTGAAATTTTTTCCAAGTCCCTTAAAAATTTTCCAATTTTTGTCCCAATTCTTCCCATTCCCATTGAAACTTTTCAAATCCCTCTCAAAATTGTTGAAATTCTCTTGAAGCTTTTAAAATTCTCTCTAGAATTTTCAAAATCCATGTCCACATGTTTACAATTTCACGTCAAAAAATGGCTAAAATTCCAGTTGAAATTTTTTCAAAGTCCCTTAAAAATTTTCCAATTTTTGTCCCAATTCTTCCCATTCCCATTGAAACTTTTCAAATCCCTCTCAAAATTGTTGAAATTCTCTTGAAGCTTTTAAAATTCTCTCTAGAATTTTCAAAATCCATGTCCACATGTTTACAATTTCACGTCAAAAAATGGCTAAAATTCCAGTTGAAATTTTTTCAAAGTCCCTTAAAAATTTTCCAATTTTTGTCCCAATTCTTCCCATTCCCATTGAAACTTTTCAAATCCCTCTCAAAATTGTTGAAATTCTCTTGAAGCTTTTAAAATTCTTTCTAGAATTTTCAAAATCCATGTCCACATGTTTACAATTTCACGTCAAAAAATTGCTAAAATTCCAGTTGAAATTTTTTCAAAGTCCCTTAAAAGTTTTCCAATTTTTGTCCCAATTCTTCCCATTCCCATTGAAACTTTTCAAATCCCTCTCAAAATTGTTGAAATTCTCTTGAAGCTTTTAAAATTCTCTCTAGAATTTTCAAAATCCATGGCCACATGTTTACAATTTCACGTCAAAAAATTGCTAAAATTCCAGTTGAAATTTTTTCAAAGTCCCTTAAAAATTTTCCAATTTTTGTCCCAATTCTTCCCATTCCCATTGAAACTTTTCAAATCCCTCTCAAAATTGTTGATATTCTGTTGAAGCTTTTAAAATTCTTTCTAGAATTTTCAAAATCCATGTCCACATGTTTACAATTTCACGTCAAAAAATGGCTAAAATTCCAGTTGAAATTTTTTCAAAGTCCCTTAAAAATTTTCCAATTTTTGTCCCAATTCTTCCCATTCCCATTGAAACTTTTCAAATCCCTCTCAAAATTGTTGAAATTCTCTTGAAGCTTTTAAAATTCTCTCTAGAATTTTCAAAATCCATGTCCACATGTTTACAATTTCACGTCAAAAAAATGCTAAAATTCCAGTTGAAATTTTTTCAAAGTCCCTTAAAAATTTTCCAATTTTTGTCCCAATTCTTCCCATTCCCATTGAAACTTTTCAAATTCCTCTCAAAATTGTTGAAATTCTGTTGAAGGTTTTAAAATTCTCTCTAGAATTTTCAAAATCCATGTCCACATGTTTACAATTTCACGTCAAAAAATGGCTAAAATTCCAGTTGAAATTTTTTCAAAGTCCCTTAAAAATTTTCCAATTTTTGTCCCAATTCTTCCCATTCCCATTGAAACTTTTCAAATCCCTCTCAAAATTGTTGAAATTCTCTTGAAGCTTTTAAAATTCTCTCTAGAATTTTCAAAATCCATGGCCACATGTTTACAATTTCACCTAAAATAATTGCTAAAATTCCAGCTGAAATTTTTTCAAAGTCCCTTAAAAATTTTCCAATTTTTGTCCCAATTCTTCCCATTCCCATTGAAACTTTTCAAATCCCTCTCAAAATTGTTGAAATTCTGTTGAAGCTTTTAAAATTCTCTCTAGAATTTTCAAAATCCATGTCCACATGTTTACAATTTCACGTAACAAAATGACTAAAATTCCAGTTGAAATTTTTTCAAAGTCCCTTAAAAATTTTCCAATTTTTGTCCCAATTCTTCCCATTCCCATTGAAACTTTTCAAATCCCTCTCAAAATTGTTGAAATTCTCTTGAAGCTTTTAAAATTCTCTCTAGAATTTTCAAAATCCATGGCCACATGTTTACAATTTCACGTCAAAAAATGGCTAAAATTCCAGTTGAAATTTTTTCAAAGTCCCTTAAAAATTTTCCAATTTTTGTCCCAATTCTTCCCATTCCCATTGAAACTTTTCAAATCCCTCTCAAAATTGTTGAAATTCTCTTGAAGCTTTTAAAATTCTCTCTAGAATTTTCAAAATCCATGGCCACATGTTTACAATTTCACGTCAAAAAATGGCTAAAATTCCAGTTGAAATTTTTTCAAAGTCCCTTAAAAATTTTCCAATTTTTGTCCCAATTCTTCCCATTCCCATTGAAACTTTTCAAATCCCTCTCAAAATTGTTGAAATTCTCTTGAAGCTTTTAAAATTCTCTCTAGAATTTTCAAAATCCATGGCCACATGTTTACAATTTCACGTAACAAAATGGCTAAAATTCCAGCTGAAATTTTTTCAAAGTCCCTTAAAAATTTTCCAATTTTTGTCCCAATTGTTCCCATTCCCATTGAAACTTTTCAAATCCCTCTCAAAATTGTTGAAATTCTGTTGAAGCTTTTAAAATTCTCTCTAGAATTTTCAAAATCCATGTCCACATGTTTACAATTTCACGTAACAAAATGACTAAAATTCCAGTTGAAATTTTTTCAAAGTCCCTTAAAAATTTTCCAATTTTTGTCCCAATTCTTCCCATTCCCATTGAAACTTTTCAAATCCCTCTCCAAATTGTTGAAATTCTCTTGAAGCTTTTAAAATTCTCTCTAGAATTTTCAAAATCCATGTCCACATGTTTACAATTTCACGTCAAAAAATGGCTAAAATTCCAGTTGAAATTTTTTCAAAGTCCCTTAAAAGTTTTCCAATTTTTGTCCCAATTCTTCCCATTCCCATTGAAACTTTTCAAATCCCTCTCAAAATTGTTGAAATTCTGTTGAAGCTTTTAAAATTCTCTCTAGAATTTTCAAAATCCATGTCCATATGTTTACAATTTCATGTCAAAAAATGGCTAAAATTCCAGTTGAAATTTTTTCAAAGTCCCTTAAAAATTTTCCAATTTTTGTCCCAATTCTTCCCATTCCCATTGAAACTTTTCAAATCCCTCTCAAAATTGTTGAAATTCTGTTAAAGCTTTTAAAATTCTCTCTAGAATTTTCAAAATCCATGGCCACATGTTTACAATTTCACGTCAAAAAATGGCTAAAATTCCAGTTGAAATTTTTTCAAAGTCCCTTAAAAATTTTCCAATTTTTGTTCCAATTCTTCCCATTCCCATTGAAACCTTTCAAATCCCTCTCCAAATTGTTGAAATTCTGTTGAAGCTTTTAAAATTCTCTCTAGAATTTTCAAAATCCATGTCCACATGTTTACAATTTCACGTCAAAAAATGGCTAAAATTCCAGTTGAAATTTTTTCAAAGTCCCTTAAAAATTTTCCAATTTTTGTCCCAGTTCTTCCCATTCCCATTGAAACTTTTCAAATCCCTCTCAAAATTGTTGAAATTCTGTTGAAGCTTTTAAAATTCTCTCTAGAATTTTCAAAATCCATGTCCACATGTTTACAATTTCACGTAAAAAAATGGCTAAAATTCCAGTTGAAATTTTTTCAAAGTCCCTTAAAAGTTTTCCAATTTTTGTCCCAATTCTTCCCATTCCCATTGAAACTTTTCAAATCCCTCTCAAAATTGTTGAAATTCTCTTGAAGCTTTTAAAATTCTCTCTAGAATTTTCAAAATCCATGGCCACATGTTTACAATTTCACGTCAAAAAATGGCTAAAATTCCAGTTGAAATTTTTTCAAAGTCCCTTCAAAATTTTCCAATTTTTGTCCCAATTGTTCCCATTCCCATTGAAACTTTTCAAATCCCTCTCAAAATTGTTGAAATTCTCTTGAAGCTTTTAAAATTCTCTCTAGAATTTTCAAAATCCATGGCCACATGTTTACAATTTCACATAAAAAAATTGCTAAAATTCCAGTTGAAATTTTTTCAAAGTCCCTTAAAAATTTTCCAATTTTTATCCCAATTGTTCCCATTCCCATTGAAACTTTTCAAATCCCTCTCAGAATTGTAGAAATTCTGTTAAAGCTTTTAAAATTCTCTCTAGAATTTTCAAAATCCATGTCCACATGTTTACAATTTCACATAAAAAAATGGCTAAAATTCCAGTTGAAATTTTTTCAAAGTCCCTTCAAAATTTTCCCATTTTTGTCCCAATTCTTCCCATTCCCATTGAAACTTTTCAAATCCCTCTCAAAATTGTTGAAATTCTCTTGAAGCTTTTAAAATTCTCTCTAGAATTTTCAAAATCCATGGCCACATGTTTACAATTTCACGTCAAAAAATGGCTAAAATTCCAGTTGAAATTTTTTCAGTCCCTTAAAAATTTTCCAATTTTTGTCCCAATTCTTCCCATTCCCATTGAAACCTTTCAAATCCCTCTCCAAATTGTTGAAATTCTGTTGAAGCTTTTAAAATTCTCTCTAGAATTTTCAAAATCCATGGCCACATGTTTACAATTTCACGTCAAAAAATGGCTAAAATTCCAGTTGAAATTTTTTCAAAGTCCCTTAAAAATTTTCCAATTTTTGTCCCAATTCTTCCCATTCCCATTGAAACTTTTCAAATCCCTCTCCAAATTGTTGAAATTCTGTTGAAGCTTTTAAAATTCTCTCTAGAATTTTCAAAATCCATGTCCACATGTTTACAATTTCAAGTAAAAAAATGGCTAAAATTCCAGTTGAAATTTTTTCAAAGTCCCTTAAAAGTTTTCCAATTTTTGTCCCAATTCTTCCCATTCCCATTGAAACTTTTCAAATCCCTCTCAAAATTGTTGAAATTCTCTTGAAGCTTTTAAAATTCTCTCTAGAATTTTCAAAATCCATGGCCACATGTTTACAATTTCACGTCAAAAAATGGCTAAAATTCCAGTTGAAATTTTTTCAAAGTCCCTTAAAAATTTTCCAATTTTTGTCCCAATTCTTCCCATTCCCATTGAAACTTTTCAAATCCCTCTCAAAATTGTAGAAATTCTGTTGAAGCTTTTAAAATTCTCTCTAGAATTTTCAAAATCCATGGCCACATGTTTACAATTTCACGTCAAAAAATGGCTAAAATTCCAGTTGAAATTTTTTCAAAGTCCCTTAAAAATTTTCCAATTTTTGTCCCAATTCTTCCCATTCCCATTGAAACTTTTCAAATCCCTCTCAAAATTGTTGAAATTCTCTTGAAGCTTTTAAAATTCTCTCTAGAATTTTCAAAATCCATGGCCACATGTTTACAATTTCACGTCAAAAAATGGCTAAAATTCCAGTTGAAATTTTTTCAAAGTCCCTTAAAAATTTTCCAATTTTTGTCCCAATTCTTCCCATTCCCATTGAAACTTTTCAAATCCCTCTCAAAATTGTTGAAATTCTCTTGAAGCTTTTAAAATTCTCTCTAGAATTTTCAAAATCCATGTCCACATGTTTACAATTTCACGTCAAAAAATGGCTAAAATTCCAGTTGAAATTTTTTCAAAGTCCCTTAAAAATTTTCCAATTTTTGTCCCAATTCTTCCCATTCCCATTGAAACTTTTCAAATCCCTCTCAAAATTGTTGAAATTCTGTTGAAGCTTTTAAAATTCTCTCTAGAATTTTCAAAATCCATGGCCACATGTTTACAATTTCACGTCAAAAAATGGCTAAAATTCCAGTTGAAATTTTTTCAAAGTCCCTTAAAAATTTTCCAATTTTTGTCCCAATTCTTCCCATTCCCATTGAAACTTTTCAAATCCCTCTCAAAATTGTTGAAATTCTCTTGAAGCTTTTAAAATTCTCTCTAGAATTTTCAAAATCCATGGCCACATGTTTACAATTTCACGTCAAAAAATGGCTAAAATTCCAGTTGAAATTTTTTCAAAGTCCCTTAAAAATTTTCCAATTTTTGTCCCAATTCTTCCCATTGCCATGGAAACTTTTCAAATCCCTCTCCAAATTGTTGAAATTCTCTTGAAGCTTTTAAAATTCTCTCTAGAATTTTCAAAATCCATGTCCACATGTTTACAATTTCACGTCAAAAAATTGCTAAAATTCCAGTTGAAATTTTTTCAAAGTCCCTTCAAAATTTTCCAATTTTTGTCCCAATTCTTCCCATTCCCATTGAAACTTTTCAAATC
Source organism: Streptopelia decaocto (assembly GCF_964273445.1). Lineage (NCBI taxonomy): Eukaryota > Metazoa > Chordata > Aves > Columbiformes > Columbidae > Streptopelia > Streptopelia decaocto. Next base: position 35,808 of record NW_028115767.1, read on the forward strand.
CCTCTCAAAATTGTTGAAATTCTGTTGAAGCTTTTAAAATTCTCTCTAGAATTTTCAAAATCCATGTCCACATGTTTACAATTTCACGTCAAAAAATGGCTAAAATTCCAGTTGAAATTTTTTCAAAGTCCCTTAAAAATTTTCCAATTTTTGTCCCAATTCTTCCCATTCCCATTGAAACTTTTCAAATCCCTCTCAAAATTGTTGAAATTCTGTTGAAGCTTTTAAAATTCTCTCTAGAATTTTCAAAATCCATGGCCACATGTTTACAATTTCACGTCAAAAAATGGCTAAAATTCCAGTTGAAATTTTTTCAAAGTCCCTTAAAAATTTCCAATTTTTCTCCCAATTCTTCCCATTCCCATTGAAACTTTTCAAATCCCTCTCAAAATTGTAGAAATTCTCTTGAAGCTTTTAAAATTCTCTCTAGAATTTTCAAAATGCATGGCCACATGTTTACAATTTCACGTCAAAAAATGGCTAAAATTCCAGTTGAAATTTTTTCAAAGTCCCTTAAAAATTTTCCAATTTTTGTCCCAATTCTTCCCATTCCCATTGAAACTTTTCAAATCCCTCTCAGAATTGTAGAAATTCTGTTAAAGCTTTTAAAATTCTCTCTAGAATTTTCAAAATCCATGTCCACATGTTTACAATTTCACGTCAAAAAATGGCTAAAATTCCAGTTGAAATTTTTTCAAAGTCCCTTAAAAATTTACCAATTTTTGTCCCAATTCTTCCCATTCCCATTGAAACTTTTCAAATCCCTCTCAAAATTGTTGAAATTCTGTTGAAGCTTTTAAAATTCTCTCTAGAATTTTAAAAATCCATGTCCACATGTTTACAATTTCACGTCAAAAAATGGCTAAAATTCCAGTTGAAATTTTTTCAAAGTCCCTTAAAAATTTTCCAATTTTTGTCCCAATTCTTCCCATTCCCATTGAAACTTTTCAAATCCCTCTCAAAATTGTTGAAATTCTCTTGAAGCTTTTAAAATTCTCTCTAGAATTTTCAAAATCCATGGCCACATGTTTACAATTTCACGTCAAAAAATGGCTAAAATTCCAGTTGAAATTTTTTCAAAGTCCCTTAAAAATTTTCCAATTTTTGTCCCAATTCTTCCCATTCCCATTGAAACTTTTCAAATCCCTCTCAAAATTGTTGAAATTCTCTTGAAGCTTTTAAAATTCTCTCTAGAATTTTCAAAATCCCTGGCCACATGTTTACAATTTCACGTCAAAAAATTGCTAAAATTCCAGTTGAAATTTTTTCAAAGTCCCTTAAAAATTTTCCAATTTTTGTCCCAATTCTTCCCATTCCCATTGAAACTTTTCAAATCCCTCTCAAAATTGTTGAAATTCTCTTGAAGCTTTTAAAATTCTCTCTAGAATTTTCAAAATCCATGTCCACATGTTTACAATTTCACATAAAAAAATGGCTAAAATTCCAGTTGAAATTTTTTCAAAGTCCCTGAAAAATTTTCCAATTTTTGTCCCAATTCTTCCCATTCCCATTGAAACTTTTCAAATCCCTCTCAAAATTGTTGAAATTCTCTTGAAGCTTTTAAAATTCTCTCTAGAATTTTCAAAATCCATGTCCACATGTTTACAATTTCAAGTAAAAAAAATGCTAAAATTCCAGCTGAAATTTTTTCCAAGTCCCTGAAAAATTTTCCAATTTTTGTCCCAATTCTTCCCATTCCCATTGAAACTTTTCAAATCCCTCTCCAAATTGTTGAAATTCTGTTGAAGCTTTTAAAATTCTCTCTAGAATTTTCAAAATCCATGTCCACATGTTTACAATTTCACGTAAAAAAAATGCTAAAATTCCAGCTGAAATTTTTTCAAAGTCCCTGAAAAATTTTCCAATTTTTGTCCCAATTCTTCCCATTCCCATTGAAACTTTTCAAATCCCTCTCAAAATTGTTGAAATTCTGTTGAAGCTTTTAAAATTCTCTCTAGAATTTTCAAAATCCATGGCCACATGTTTACAATTTCACGTCAAAAAATTGCTAAAATTCCAGTTGAAATTTTTTCAAAGTCCCTTAAAAATTTTCCAATTTTTGTCCCAATTCTTCCCATTCCCATTGAAACTTTTCAAATCCCTCTCCAAATTGTTGAAATTCTGTTGAAGCTTTTAAAATTCTCTCTAGAATTTTCAAAATCCATGGCCACATGTTTACAATTTCACGTCAAAAAATGGCTAAAATTCCAGTTGAAATTTTTTCAAAGTCCCTTAAAAATTTTCCAATTTTTGTCCCAATTCTTCCCATTCCCATTGAAACTTTTCAAATCCCTCTCAAAATTGTTGAAATTCTGTTGAAGCTTTTAAAATTCTCTCTAGAATTTTCAAAATCCATGTCCACATGTTTACAATTTCACGTCAAAAAATGGCTAAAATTCCAGTTGAAATTTTTTCAAAGTCCCTTAAAAATTTTCCAATTTTTGTCCCAATTCTTCCCATTCCCATTGAAACTTTTCAAATCCCTCTCCAAATTGTTGAAATTCTCTTGAAGCTTTTAAAATTCTCTCTAGAATTTTCAAAATCCATGTCCACATGTTTACAATTTCACGTCAAAAAATGGCTAAAATTCGAGTTGAAATTTTTTCAAAGTCCCTTAAAAATTTTCCAATTTTTGTCCCAATTCTTCCCATTCCCATTGAAACTTTTCAAATCCCTCTCAAAATTGTAGAAATTCTGTTGAAGCTTTTAAAATTCTCTCTAGAATTTTCAAAATCCATGTCCACATGTTTACAATTTCACGTAAAAAAATGGCTAAAATTCCAGTTGAAATTTTTTCAAAGTCCCTTAAAAATTTTCCAATTTTTGTCCCAATTCTTCCCATTCCCATTGAAACTTTTCAAATCCCTCTCAAAATTGTTGAAATTCTCTTGAAGCTTTTAAAATTCTCTCTAGAATTTTCAAAATCCATGTCCACATGTTTACAATTTCACGACAAAAAATTGCTAAAATTCCAGTTGAAATTTTTTCAAAGTCCCTTAAAAATTTTCCAATTTTTGTCCCAATTCTTCCCATTCCCATTGAAACTTTTCAAATCCCTCTCCAAATTGTTGAAATTCTGTTGAAGCTTTTAAAATTCTCTCTAGAATTTTCAAAATCCATGTCCACATGTTTACAATTTCACGTCAAAAAATGGCTAAAATTCCAGTTGAAATTTTTTCAAAGTCCCTTAAAAATTTTCCAATTTTTGTCCCAATTCTTCCCATTCCCATTGAAACTTTTCAAATCCCTCTCAAAATTGTTGAAATTCTCTTGAAGCTTTTAAAATTCTCTCTAGAATTTTCAAAATCCATGTCCACATGTTTACAATTTCAAGTAAAAAAAATGCTAAAATTCCAGCTGAAATTTTTTCCAAGTCCCTGAAAAATTTTCCAATTTTTGTCCCAATTCTTCCCATTCCCATTGAAACTTTTCAAATCCCTCTCCAAATTGTTGAAATTCTGTTGAAGCTTTTAAAATTCTCTCTAGAATTTTCAAAATCCATGTCCACATGTTTACAATTTCACGTAAAAAAAATGCTAAAATTCCAGCTGAAATTTTTTCAAAGTCCCTGAAAAATTTTCCAATTTTTGTCCCAATTCTTCCCATTCCCATTGAAACTTTTCAAATCCCTCTCAAAATTGTTGAAATTCTGTTGAAGCTTTTAAAATTCTCTCTAGAATTTTCAAAATCCATGGCCACATGTTTACAATTTCACGTCAAAAAATTGCTAAAATTCCAGTTGAAATTTTTTCAAAGTCCCTTAAAAATTTTCCAATTTTTGTCCCAATTCTTCCCATTCCCATTGAAACTTTTCAAATCCCTCTCCAAATTGTTGAAATTCTGTTGAAGCTTTTAAAATTCTCTCTAGAATTTTCAAAATCCATGTCCACATGTTTACAATTTCACGTCAAAAAATGGCTAAAATTCCAGTTGAAATTTTTTCAAAGTCCCTTAAAAATTTTCCAATTTTTGTCCCAATTCTTCCCATTCCCATTGAAACTTTTCAAATCCCTCTCAAAATTGTTGAAATTCTGTTGAAGCTTTTAAAATTCTCTCTAGAATTTTCAAAATCCATGTCCACATGTTTACAATTTCACGTCAAAAAATGGCTAAAATTCCAGTTGAAATTTTTTCAAAGTCCCTTAAAAATTTTCCAATTTTTGTCCCAATTCTTCCCATTCCCATTGAAACTTTTCAAATCCCTCTCCAAATTGTTGAAATTCTCTTGAAGCTTTTAAAATTCTCTCTAGAATTTTCAAAATCCATGTCCACATGTTTACAATTTCACGTCAAAAAATGGCTAAAATTCGAGTTGAAATTTTTTCAAAGTCCCTTAAAAATTTTCCAATTTTTGTCCCAATTCTTCCCATTCCCATTGAAACTTTTCAAATCCCTCTCAAAATTGTAGAAATTCTGTTGAAGCTTTTAAAATTCTCTCTAGAATTTTCAAAATCCATGTCCACATGTTTACAATTTCACGTAAAAAAATGGCTAAAATTCCAGTTGAAATTTTTTCAAAGTCCCTTAAAAATTTTCCAATTTTTGTCCCAATTCTTCCCATTCCCATTGAAACTTTTCAAATCCCTCTCAAAATTGTTGAAATTCTCTTGAAGCTTTTAAAATTCTCTCTAGAATTTTCAAAATCCATGTCCACATGTTTACAATTTCACGACAAAAAATTGCTAAAATTCCAGTTGAAATTTTTTCAAAGTCCCTTAAAAATTTTCCAATTTTTGTCCCAATTCTTCCCATTCCCATTGAAACTTTTCAAATCCCTCTCCAAATTGTTGAAATTCTGTTGAAGCTTTTAAAATTCTCTCTAGAATTTTCAAAATCCATGTCCACATGTTTACAATTTCACGTCAAAAAATGGCTAAAATTCCAGTTGAAATTTTTTCAAAGTCCCTTAAAAATTTTCCAATTTTTGTCCCAATTCTTCCCATTCCCATTGAAACTTTTCAAATCCCTCTCAAAATTGTTGAAATTCTCTTGAAGCTTTTAAAATTCTCTCTAGAATTTTCAAAATCCACTTCAACATGTTTACAATTTCACGTCAAAAAATGGCTAAAATTCCAGTTGAAATTTTTTCAAAGTCCCTTAAAAATTTTCCAATTTTTGTCCCAATTCTTCCCATTCCCATTGAAACTTTTCAAATCCCTCTCAAAATTGTTGAAATTCTCTTGAAGCTTTTAAAATTCTCTCTAGAATTTTCAAAATCCATGTCCACATGTTTACAATTTCACGACAAAAAATTGCTAAAATTCCAGTTGAAATTTTTTCCAAGTCCCTTAAAAATTTTCCAATATTTGTCCCAATTCTTCCCATTCCCATTGAAACTTTTCAAATCCCTCTCAAAATTGTTGAAATTCTGTTGAACCTTTTAAAATTCTCTCTAGAATTTTCAAAATCCATGGCCACATGTTTACAATTTCACGTCAAAAAATGGCTAAAATTCCAGTTGAAATTTTTTCAAAGTCCCTTAAAAATTTTCCAATTTTTGTCCCAATTCTTCCCATTCCCATTGAAACTTTTCAAATCCCTCTCAAAATTGTTGAAATTCTCTTGAAGCTTTTAAAATTCTCTCTAGAATTTTCAAAATCCATGGCCACATGTTTACAATTTCACGTCAAAAAATGGCTAAAATTCCAGTTGAAATTTTTTCAAAGTCCCTTAAAAATTTTCCAATTTTTGTTCCAATTCTTCCCATTCCCATTGAAACTTTTCAAATCCCTCTCCAAATTGTTGAAATTCTGTTGAAGCTTTTAAAATTCTCTCTAGAATTTTCAAAATCCATGTCCACATGTTTACAATTTCACGTCAAAAAATGGCTAAAATTCCAGTTGAAATTTTTTCAAAGTCCCTTAAAAATTTTCCAATTTTTGTCCCAATTCTTCCCATTCCCATTGAAACTTTTCAAATCCCTCTCAAAATTGTTGAAATTCTGTTGAAGCTTTTAAAATTCTCTCTAGAATTTTCAAAATCCATGTCCACATGTTTACAATTTCACGTCAAAAAATGGCTAAAATTCCAGTTGAAATTTTTTCAAAGTCCCTTAAAAATTTTCCAATTTTTGTCCCAATTCTTCCCATTCCCATTGAAACTTTTCAAATCCCTCTCAAAATTGTAGAAATTCTGTTAAAGCTTTTAAAATTCTCTCTAGAATTTTCAAAATCCATGGCCACATGTTTACAATTTCACGTCAAAAAATTGCTAAAATTCCAGTTGAAATTTTTTCAAAGTCCCTTAAAATTTTTCCAATTTTTGTCCCAATTCTTCCCATTCCCATTGAAACTTTTCAAATCCCTCTCAAAATTGTTGAAATTCTGTTGAAGCTTTTAAAATTCTCTCTAGAATTTTCAAAATCCATGTCCACATGTTTACAATTTCACGTCAAAAAATGGCTAAAATTCCAGTTGAAATTTTTTCAAAGTCCCTTAAAAGTTTTCCAATTTTTGTCCCAATTCTTCCCATTCCCATTGAAACTTTTCAAATCCCTCTCAAAATTGCTGAAATTCTGTTGAAGCTTTTAAAATTCTCTCTAGAATTTTCAAAATCCATGTCCACATGTTTACAATTTCATGTCAAAAAATGGCTAAAATTCCAGTTGAAATTTTTTCAAAGTCCCTTAAAAGTTTTCCAATTTTTGTCCCAATTCTTCCCATTCCCATTGAAACTTTTCAAATCCCTCTCCAAATTGTTGAAATTCTGTTGAAGCTTTTAAAATTCTCTCTAGAATTTTCAAAATCCATGGCCACATGTTTACAATTTCACGTCAAAAAATGGCTAAAATTCCAGTTGAAATTTTTTCAAAGTCCCTTAAAAATTTTCCAATTTTTGTCCCAATTCTTCCCATTCCCATTGAAACTTTTCAAATCCCTCTCAAAATTGTTGAAATTCTCTTGAAGCTTTTAAAATTCTCTCTAGAATTTTCAAAATCCATGTCCACATGTTTACAATTTCACGTCAAAAAATTGCTAAAATTCCAGTTGAAATTTTTTCAAAGTCCCTTAAAAATTTTCCAATTTTTGTCCCAATTCTTCCCATTCCCATTGAAACTTTTCAAATCCCTCTCAAAATTGTTGAAATTCTCTTGAAGCTTTTAAAATTCTCTCTAGAATTTTCAAAATCCATGTCCACATGTTTACAATTTCACGTCAAAAAATGACTAAAATTCCAGTTGAAATTTTTTCAAAGTCCCTTAAAAATTTTCCAATTTTTGTCCCAATTCTTCCCATTCCCATTGAAACTTTTCAAATCCCTCTCCAAATTGTTGAAATTCTCTTGAAGCTTTTAAAATTCTCTCTAGAATTTTCAAAATCCATGTCCACATGTTTACAATTTCACGTAACAAAATGGCTAAAATTCCAGTTGAAATTTTTTCAAAGTCCCTTAAAAATTTTCCAATTTTTGTCCCAATTCTTCCCATTCCCATTGAAACTTTTCAAATCCCTCTCAAAATTGTTGAAATTCTCTTGAAGCTTTTAAAATTCTCTCTAGAATTTTCAAAATCCATGGCCACATGTTTACAATTTCACGTCAAAAAATGGCTAAAATTCCAGTTGAAATTTTTTCAAAGTCCCTTAAAAATTTTCCAATATTTGTCCCAATTCTTCCCATTCCCATTGAAACTTTTCAAATCCCTCTCAAAATTGTTGAAATTCTCTTGAAGCTTTTAAAATTCTCTCTAGAATTTTCAAAATCCATGTCCACATGTTTACAATTACACGTCAAAAAATGGCTAAAATTCCAGTTGAAATTTTTTCCAAGTCCCTTCAAAATTTTCCAATTTTTGTCCCAATTCTTCCCATTCCCATTGAAACTTTTCAAATCCCTCTCAAAATTGTAGAAATTCTGTTAAAGCTTTTAAAATTCTCTCTAGAATTTTCAAAATCCATGTCCACATGTTTACAATTTCACGTCAAAAAATTGCTAAAATTGCAGTTGAAATTTTTTCAAAGTCCCTTAAAATTTTTCCAATTTTTGTCCCAATTCTTCCCATTCCCATTGAAACTTTTCAAATCCCTCTCCAAATTGTTGAAATTCTCTTGAAGCTTTTAAAATTCTCTCTAGAATTTTCAAAATCCATGTCCACATGTTTACAATTTCACGTCAAAAAATTGCTAAAATTCCAGTTGAAATTTTTTCAAAGTCCCTTAAAATTTTTCCAATTTTTGTCCCAATTCTTCCCATTCCCATTGAAACTTTTCAAATCCCTCTCAAAATTGTTGAAATTCTGTTGAAGCTTTTAAAATTCTCTCTAGAATTTTCAAAATCCATGTCCACATGTTTACAATTTCACGTAAAAAAAATGCTAAAATTCCAGTTGAAATTTTTTCAAAGTCCCTTAAAAATTTTCCAATTTTTGTCCCAATTCTTCCCATTCCCATTGAAACTTTTCAAATTTCTCTCAAAATTGTTGAAGTTCTGTTGAACCTTTTAAAATTCTCTCTAGAATTTTCAAAATCCATGGCCACATGTTTACAATTTCACGTCAAAAAATGGCTAAAATTCCAGTTGAAATTTTTTCAAAGTCCCTTAAAAATTTTCCAATTTTTGTCCCAATTCTTCCCATTCCCATTGAAACTTTTCAAATCCCTCTCCAAATTGTTGAAATTCTCTTGAAGCTTTTAAAATTCTCTCTAGAATTTTCGAAATCCATGGCCACATGTTTACAATTTCACGTCAAAAAATGGCTAAAATTCCAGTTCAAATTTTTTCAAAGTCCCTTAAAATTTTCCAATTTTTGTCCCAATTCTTCCCATTCCCATTGAAACTTTTCAAATCCCTCTCAAAATTGTTGAAATTCTCTTGAAGCTTTTAAAATTCTCTCTAGAATTTTCAAAATCCATGTCCACATGTTTACAATTTCACGTAACAAAATGGCTAAAATTCCAGTTGAAATTTTTTCAAAGTCCCTTAAAAATTTTCCAATTTTTGTCCCAATTCTTCCCATTCCCATTGAAACTTTTCAAATCCCTCTCAAAATTGTTGAAATTCTGTTGAACCTTTTAAAATTCTCTCTAGAATTTTCAAAATCCATGTCCACATGTTTACAATTTCACGTAAAAAAAATGCTAAAATTCCAGTTGAAATTTTTTCAAAGTCCCTTAAAAATTTTCCAATTTTTGTCCCAATTCTTCCCATTCCCATTGAAACTTTTCAAATTCCTCTCAAAATTGTTGAAATTCTGTTGAAGCTTTTAAAATTCTCTCTAGAATTTTCAAAATCCATGTCCACATGTTTACAATTTCACGTCAAAAAATGGCTAAAATTCCAGTTGAAATTTTTTCAAAGTCCCTTAAAAATTTTCCAATTTTTGTCCCAATTCTTCCCATTCCCATTGAAACTTTTCAAATCCCTCTCAAAATTGTTGAAATTCTGTTGAAGCTTTTAAAATTCTCTCTAGAATTTTCAAAATCCATGGCCACATGTTTACAATTTCACGTCAAAAAATGGCTAAAATTCCAGTTGAAATTTTTTCAAAGTCCCTTAAAAATTTTCCAATTTTTGTCCCAATTCTTCCCATTCCCATTGAAACTTTTCAAATCCCTCTCAAAATTGTTGAAATTCTCTTGAAGCTTTTAAAATTCTCTCTAGAATTTTCAAAATCCCTGGCCACATGTTTACAATTTCACGTCAAAAAATTGCTAAAATTCCAGTTGAAATTTTTTCAAAGTCCCTTAAAAATTTTCCAATTTTTGTCCCAATTCTTCCCATTCCCATTGAAACTTTTCAAATCCCTCTCAAAATTGTAGAAATTCTGTTAAAGCTTTTAAAATTCTCTCTAGAATTTTCAAAATCCATGTCCACATGTTTACAATTTCACGTCAAAAAATTGCTAAAATTCCAGTTGAAATTTTTTCAAAGTCCCTTAAAAATTTTCCAATTTTTGTCCCAATTCTTCCCATTCCCATTGAAACTTTTCAAATTCCTCTCAAAATTGTTGAAATTCTCTTGAAGCTTTTAAAATTCTCTCTAGAATTTTCAAAATCCATGTCCACATGTTTACAATTTCACGTCAAAAAATGGCTAAAATTCCAGTTGAAATTTTTTCAAAGTCCCTTCAAAATTTTCCAATTTTTGTCCCAATTCTTCCCATTCCCATTGAAACTTTTCAAATCCCTCTCCAAATTGTTGAAATTCTGTTGAAGCTTTTAAAATTCTCTCTAGAATTTTCAAAATCCCTGGCCACATGTTTACAATTTCACGTCAAAAAATGGCTAAAATTCCAGTTGAAATTTTTTCAAAGTCCCTTCAAAATTTTCCAATTTTTGTCCCAATTCTTCCCATTCCCATTGAAACTTTTCAAATCCCTCTCAAAATTGTTGAAATTCTGTGGAAGCTTTTAAAATTCTCTCTAGAATTTTCAAAATCCATGTCCACATGTTTACAATTTCACGTCAAAAAATGGCTAAAATTCCAGTTGAAATTTTTTCAAAGTCCCTTAAAAATTTTCCAATTTTTGTCCCAATTCTTCCCATTCCCATTGAAACTTTTCAAATCCCTCTCAAAATTGTTGAAATTCTCTTGAAGCTTTTAAAATTCTCTCTAGAATTTTCAAAATCCATGTCCACATGTTTACAATTTCACGTCAAAAAATGGCTAAAATTCCAGTTGAAATTTTTTCAAAGTCCCTTAAAAATTTTCCAATTTTTGTCCCAATTCTTCCCATTCCCATTGAAACTTTTCAAATCCCTCTCAAAATTGTTGAAATTCTCTTGAAGCTTTTAAAATTCTCTCTAGAATTTTCAAAATCCATGTCCACATGTTTACAATTTCACGTAAAAAAAATGCTAAAATTCCAGTTGAAATTTTTTCAAAGTCCCTTAAAAATTTTCCAATTTTTGTCCCAATTCTTCCCATTCCCATTGAAACTTTTCAAATCCCTCTCAAAATTGTTGAAATTCTGTTGAAGCTTTTAAAATTCTCTCTAGAATTTTCAAAATCCATGTCCACATGTTTACAATTTCACGTCAAAAAATTGCTAAAATTCCAGTTGAAATTTTTTCAAAGTCCCTTAAAAATTTTCCAAATTTTGTCCCAATTCTTCCCATTCCCATTGAAATTTTTCAAATCCCTCTCAAAATTGTTGAAATTCTGTTAAAGCTTTTAAAATTCTCTCTAGAATTTTCAAAATCCATGGCCACATGTTTACAATTTCACGTCAAAAAATGGCTAAAATTCCAGTTGAAATTTTTTCAAAGTCCCTTAAAAATTTTCCAATTTTTGTCCCAATTCTTCCCATTCCCATTGAAACTTTTCAAATCCCTCTCAAAATTGTTGAAATTCTCTTGAAGCTTTTAAAATTCTCTCTAGAATTTTCAAAATCCATGTCCACATGTTTACAATTTCACGTCAAAAAATGGCTAAAATTCCAGTTGAAATTTTTTCAAAGTCCCTTAAAAATTTTCCAATTTTTGTCCCAATTCTTCCCATTCCCATTGAAACTTTTCAAATCCCTCTCAAAATTGTAGAAATTCTGTTAAAGCTTTTAAAATTCTCTCTAGAATTTTCAAAATCCATGTCCACATGTTTACAATTTCACGTCAAAAAATGGCTAAAATTCCAGTTGAAATTTTTTCAAAGTCCCTTAAAAATTTTCCAATTTTTGTCCCAATTCTTCCCATTCCCATTGAAACTTTTCAAATCCCTCTCAAAATTGTTGAAATTCTGTTGAAGCTTTTAAAATTCTCTCTAGAATTTTAAAAATCCATGTCCACATGTTTACAATTTCACGTCAAAAAATTGCTAAAATTCCAGTTGAAATTTTTTCAAAGTCCCTTAAAAATTTTCCAATTTTTGTCCCAATTCTTCCCATTCCCATTGAAACTTTTCAAATCCCTCTCAAAATTGTTGAAATTCTGTTGAAGCTTTTAAAATTCTCTCTAGAATTTTCAAAATCCATGTCCACATGTTTACAATTTCACGTAAAAAAAATGCTAAAATTCCAGTTGAAATTTTTTCAAAGTCCCTTAAAAATTTTCCAATTTTTGTCCCAATTCTTCCCATTCCCATTGAAACTTTTCAAATTCCTCTCAAAATTGTTGAAATTCTGTTGAAGCTTTTAAAATTCTCTCTAGAATTTTCAAAATCCATGTCCACATGTTTACAATTTCACGTCAAAAAATGGCTAAAATTCCAGTTGAAATTTTTTCAAAGTCCCTTAAAAATTTTCCAATTTTTGTCCCAATTCTTCCCATTCCCATTGAAACTTTTCAAATCCCTCTCAAAATTGTTGAAATTCTGTTAAAGCTTTTAAAATTCTCTCTAGAATTTTCAAAATCCATGTCCACATGTTTACAATTTCACGTCAAAAAATGGCTAAAATTCCAGTTGAAATTTTTTCAAAGTCCCTTAAAAATTTTCCAATTTTTGTCCCAATTCTTCCCATTCCCATTGAAACTTTTCAAATCCCTCTCAAAATTGTTGAAATTCTCTTGAAGCTTTTAAAATTCTCTCTAGAATTTTCAAAATCCATGTCCACATGTTTACAATTTCACGTAAAAAAAATGCTAAAATTCCAGTTGAAATTTTTTCAAAGTCCCTTAAAAATTTTCCAATTTTTGTCCCAATTCTTCCCATTCCCATTGAAACTTTTCAAATTCCTCTCAAAATTGTTGAAATTCTGTTGAAGCTTTTAAAATTCTCTCTAGAATTTTCAAAATCCATGTCCACATGTTTACAATTTCACGTCAAAAAATTGCTAAAATTCCAGTTGAAATTTTTTCAAAGTCCCTTAAAAATTTTCCAATTTTTGTCCCAATTCTTCCCATTCCCATTGAAACTTTTCAAATCCCTCTCAAAATTGTTGAAATTCTGTTAAAGCTTTTAAAATTCTCTCTAGAATTTTCAAAATCCATGTCCACATGTTTACAATTTCATGTAAAAAAATGGATAAAATTCCAGTTGAAATTTTTTCAAAGTCCCTTAAAAATTTTCCAATTTTTGTCCCAATTCTTCCCATTCCCATTGAAACTTTTCAAATCCCTCTCAAAATTGTTGAAATTCTGTTGAAGCTTTTAAAATTCTCTCTAGAATTTTCAAAATCCATGTCCACATGTTTACAATTTCACGTCAAAAAATGGCTAAAATTCCAGTTGAAATTTTTTCAAAGTCCCTTAAAAAGTTTTCCAATTTTTGTCCCAATTCTTCCCATTCCCATTGAAACTTTTCAAATCCCTCTCAAAATTGTTGAAATTCTGTTGAAGCTTTTAAAATTCTCTCTAGAATTTTCAAAATCCATGTCCACATGTTTACAATTTCACGTCAAAAAATGGCTAAAATTCCAGTTGAAATTTTTTCAAAGTCCCTTAAAAATTTTCCAATTTTTGTCCCAATTCTTCCCATTCCCATTGAAACTTTTCAAATCCCTCTCAAAATTGTTGAAATTCTGTTGAAGCTTTTAAAAATCTCTCTAGAATTTTCGAAATCCATGTCCACATGTTTACAATTTCACGTCAAAAAATGGCTAAAATTCCAGTTGAAATTTTTTCAAAGTCCCTTAAAAATTTTCCAATTTTTGTCCCAATTCTTCCCATTCCCATTGAAACTTTTCAAATCCCTCTCAAAATTGTTGAAATTCTGTTAAAGCTTTTAAAATTCTCTCTAGAATTTTCAAAATCCATGTCCACATGTTTACAATTTCACGTCAAAAAATGGCTAAAATTCCAGTTGAAATTTTTTCAAAGTCCCTTAAAAATTTTCCAATTTTTGTCCCAATTCTTCCCATTCCCATTGAAACTTTTCAAATCCCTCTCAAAATTGTTGAAATTCTCTTGAAGCTTTTAAAATTCTCTCTAGAATTTTCAAAATCCATGTCCACATGTTTACAATTTCACGTCAAAAAATGGCTAAAATTCCAGTTGAAATTTTTTCAAAGTCCCTTAAAAATTTTCCAATTTTTGTCCCAATTCTTCCCATTCCCATTGAAACTTTTCAAATCCCTCTCAAAATTGTTGAAATTCTGTTAAAGCTTTTAAAATTCTCTCTAGAATTTTCAAAATCCATGTCCACATGTTTACAATTTCACGTCAAAAAATGGATAAAATTCCAGTTGAAATTTTTTCAAAGTCCCTTAAAAATTTTCCAATTTTTGTCCCAATTCTTCCCATTCCCATTGAAACTTTTCAAATCCCTCTCAAAATTGTTGAAATTCTGTTGAAGCTTTTAAAATTCTCTCTAGAATTTTCAAAATCCATGTCCACATGTTTACAATTTCACGTCAAAAAATGGCTAAAATTCCAGTTGAAATTTTTTCAAAGTCCCTTAAAAATTTTCCAATTTTTGTCCCAATTCTTCCCATTCCCATTGAAACTTTTCAAATCCCTCTCAAAATTGTTGAAATTCTGTTGAAGCTTTTAAAATTCTCTCTAGAATTTTCGAAATCCATGGCCACATGTTTACAATTTCACGTCAAAAAATGGCTAAAATTCCAGTTGAAATTTTTTCAAAGTCCCTTAAAAATTTTCCAATTTTTGTCCCAATTCTTCCCATTCCCATTGAAACTTTTCAAATCCCTCTCAAAATTGTTGAAATTCTCTTGAAGCTTTTAAAATTCTCTCTAGAATTTTCAAAATCCATGTCCACATGTTTACAATTTCACGTAACAAAATGGCTAAAATTCCAGTTGAAATTTTTTCAAAGTCCCTTAAAAATTTTCCAATTTTTGTCCCAATTCTTCCCATTCCCATTGAAACTTTTCAAATCCCTCTCAAAATTGTTGAAATTCTCTTGAAGCTTTTAAAATTCTCTCTAGAATTTTCAAAATCCATGTCCACATGTTTACAATTTCACGTCAAAAAATGGCTAAAATTCCAGTTGAAATTTTTTCAAAGTCCCTTAAAAATTTTCCAATTTTTGTCCCAATTCTTCCCATTCCCATTGAAACTTTTCAAATTCCTCTCAAAATTGTTGAAATTCTGTTGAAGCTTTTAAAATTCTCTCTAGAATTTTCAAAATCCATGTCCACATGTTTACAATTTCACGTCAAAAAATGGCTAAAATTCCAGTTGAAATTTTTTCAAAGTCCCTTAAAAATTTTCCAATTTTTGTCCCAATTCTTCCCATTCCCATTGAAACTTTTCAAATCCCTCTCAAAATTGTTGAAATTCTGTTAAAGCTTTTAAAATTCTCTCTAGAATTTTCAAAATCCATGGCCACATGTTTACAATTTCACGTCAAAAAATGGCTAAAATTCCAGTTGAAATTTTTTCAAAGTCCCTTAAAAATTTTCCAATTTTTGTCCCAATTCTTCCCATTCTCATTGAAACTTTTCAAATCCCTCTCAAAATTGTTGAAATTCTCTTGAAGCTTTTAAAATTCTCTCTAGAATTTTCAAAATCCATGTCCACATGTTTACAATTTCACATAAAAAAATGGCTAAAATTCCAGTTGAAATTTTTTCAAAGTCCCTGAAAAATTTTCCAATTTTTGTCCCAATTCTTCCCATTCCCATTGAAACTTTTCAAATCCCTCTCAAAATTGTAGAAATTCTGTTAAAGCTTTTAAAATTCTCTCTAGAATTTTCAAAATCCATGTCCACATGTTTACAATTTCACGTCAAAAAATGGCTAAAATTCCAGTTGAAATTTTTTCAAAGTCCCTTAAAAATTTTCCAATTTTTGTCCCAATTCTTCCCATTCCCATTGAAACTTTTCAAATCCCTCTCAAAATTGTTGAAATTCTGTTGAAGCTTTTAAAATTCTCTCTAGAATTTTAAAAATCCATGTCCACATGTTTACAATTTCACGTCAAAAAATGGCTAGAATTCCAGTTGAAATTTTTTCAAAGTCCCTTAAAAATTTTCCAATTTTTGTCCCAATTCTTCCCATTCCCATTGAAACTTTTCAAATCCCTCTCAAAATTGTTGAAATTCTCTTGAAGCTTTTAAAATTCTCTCTAGAATTTTCGAAATCCATGTCCACATGTTTACAATTTCACGTCAAAAAATTGCTAAAATTCCAGTTGAAATTTTTTCAAAGTCCCTTAAAAATTTTCCAATTTTTGTCCCAATTCTTCCCATTCCCATTGAAACTTTTCAAATCCCTCTCAAAATTGTTGAAATTCTGTTGAAGCTTTTAAAATTCTCTCTAGAATTTTCAAAATCCATGTCCACATGTTTACAATTTCATGTAACAAAATGGCTAAAATTCCAGTTGAAATTTTTTCAAAGTCCCTTAAAAATTTTCCAATTTTTGTCCCAATTCTTCCCATTCCCATTGAAACTTTTCAAATCCCTCTCAAAATTGTTGAAATTCTGTTGAAGCTTTTAAAATTCTCTCTAGAATTTTCAAAATCCATGTCCACATGTTTACAATTTCACGTCAAAAAATGGCTAAAATTCCAGTTGAAATTTTTTCAAAGTCCCTTAAAAATTTTCCAATTTTTGTCCCAATTCTTCCCATTCCCATTGAAACTTTTCAAATCCCTCTCCAAATTGTTGAAATTCTCTTGAAGCTTTTAAAATTCTCTCTAGAATTTTCAAAATCCATGTCCACATGTTTACAATTTCACGTCAAAAAATTGCTAAAATTCCAGTTGAAATTTTTTCAAAGTCCCTGAAAAATTTTCCAATTTTTGTCCCAATTCTTCCCATTCCCATTGAAACTTTTCAAATCCCTCTCAAAATTGTTGAAATTCTCTTGAAGCTTTTAAAATTCTCTCTAGAATTTTCAAAATCCATGTCCACATGTTTACAATTTCACGTAACAAAATGGCTAAAATTCCAGTTGAAATTTTTTCAAAGTCCCTTAAAAATTTTCCAATTTTTGTCCCAATTCTTCCCATTCCCATTGAAACTTTTCAAATCCCTCTCAAAATTGTTGAAATTCTGTTGAACCTTTTAAAATTCTCTCTAGAATTTTCAAAATCCATGTCCACATGTTTACAATTTCACGTAAAAAAAATGCTAAAATTCCAGTTGAAATTTTTTCAAAGTCCCTTAAAAATTTTCCAATTTTTGTCCCAATTCTTCCCATTCCCATTGAAACTTTTCAAATCCCTCTCAAAATTGTTGAAATTCTGTTGAAGCTTTTAAAATTCTCTCTAGAATTTTCAAAATCCATGTCCACATGTTTACAATTTCACGTAACAAAATGGCTAAAATTCCAGTTGAAATTTTTTCAAAGTCCCTTAAAAATTTTCCAATTTTTGTCCCAATTCTTCCCATTCCCATTGAAACTTTTCAAATCCCTCTCAAAATTGTTGAAATTCTCTTGAAGCTTTTAAAATTCTCTCTAGAATTTTCAAAATCCATGTCCACATGTTTACAATTTCACGTAAAAAAAATGCTAAAATTCCAGTTGAAATTTTTTCAAAGTCCCTTAAAAATTTTCCAATTTTTGTCCCAATTCTTCCCATTCCCATTGAAACTTTTCAAATCCCTCTCAAAATTGTTGAAATTCTCTTGAAGCTTTTAAAATTCTCTCTAGAATTTTCGAAATCCATGTCCACATGTTTACAATTTCACGTCAAAAAATGGCTAAAATTCCAGTTGAAATTTTTTCAAAGTCCCTTAAAAATTTTCCAATTTTTGTCCCAATTCTTCCCATTCCCATTGAAACTTTTCAAATCCCTCTCAAAATTGTTGAAATTCTGTTGAAGCTTTTAAAATTCTCTCTAGAATTTTCAAAATCCATGTCCACATGTTTACAATTTCACGTAACAAAATGGCTAAAATTCCAGTTGAAATTTTTTCAAAGTCCCTTCAAAATTTTCCAATTTTTGTCCCAATTCTTCCCATTCCCATTGAAACTTTTCAAATCCCTCTCAAAATTGTTGAAATTCTGTTGAAGCTTTTAAAATTCTCTCTAGAATTTTCAAAATCCATGGCCACATGTTTACAATTTCACGTCAAAAAATGGCTAAAATTCCAGTTGAAATTTTTTCAAAGTCCCTTAAAAATTTTCCAATTTTTGTCCCAATTCTTCCCATTCCCATTGAAACTTTTCAAATCCCTCTCAAAATTGTTGAAATTCTCTTGAAGCTTTTAAAATTCTCTCTAGAATTTTCAAAATCCATGTCCACATGTTTACAATTTCACGTCAAAAAATGGCTAAAATTCCAGTTGAAATTTTTTCAAAGTCCCTTAAAAATTTTCCAATTTTTGTCCCAATTCTTCCCATTCCCATTGAAACTTTTCAAATCCCTCTCAAAATTGTTGAAATTCTCTTGAAGCTTTTAAAATTCTCTCTAGAATTTTCAAAATCCATGTCCACATGTTTACAATTTCACGTAAAAAAAATGCTAAAATTCCAGTTGAAATTTTTTCAAAGTCCCTTAAAAATTTTCCAATTTTTGTCCCAATTCTTCCCATTCCCATGGAAACTTTTCAAATCCCTCTCAAAATTGTTGAAATTCTCTTGAAGCTTTTAAAATTCTCTCTAGAATTTTCAAAATCCATGGCCACATGTTTACAATTTCACGTCAAAAAATGGCTAAAATTCCAGTTGAAATTTTTTCAAAGTCCCTTAAAAATTTTCCAATTTTTGTCCCAATTCTTCCCATTCCCATTGAAACTTTTCAAATCCCTCTCAAAATTGTTGAAATTCTGTTGAAGCTTTTAAAATTCTCTCTAGAATTTTCAAAATCCATGTCCACATGTTTACAATTTCACGTCAAAAAATGGCTAAAATTCCAGTTGAAATTTTTTCAAAGTCCCTTAAAAATTTTCCAATTTTTGTCCCAATTCTTCCCATTCCCATTGAAACTTTTCAAATTCCTCTCAAAATTGTTGAAATTCTGTTGAAGCTTTTAAAATTCTCTCTAGAATTTTCAAAATCCATGTCCACATGTTTACAATTTCACGTCAAAAAATTGCTAAAATTCCAGTTGAAATTTTTTCAAAGTCCCTTAAAAATTTTCCAATTTTTGTCCCAATTCTTCCCATTCCCATTGAAACTTTTCAAATCCCTCTCAAAATTGTTGAAATTCTGTTAAAGCTTTTAAAATTCTCTCTAGAATTTTCAAAATCCATGTCCACATGTTTACAATTTCACGTCAAAAAATGGCTAAAATTCCAGTTGAAATTTTTTCAAAGTCCCTTAAAAATTTTCCAATTTTTGTCCCAATTCTTCCCATTCCCATTGAAACTTTTCAAATCCCTCTCAAAATTGTTGAAATTCTGTTGAAGCTTTTAAAATTCTCTCTAGAATTTTTGAAATCCATGTCCACATGTTTACAATTTCACGTCAAAAAATGGCTAAAATTCCAGTTGAAATTTTTTCAAAGTCCCTTAAAAATTTTCCAATTTTTGTCCCAATTCTTCCCATTCCCATTGAAACTTTTCAAATCCCTCTCAAAATTGTTGAAATTCTGTTGAAGCTTTTAAAATTCTCTCTAGAATTTTCAAAATCCATGTCCACATGTTTACAATT
Source organism: Streptopelia decaocto (assembly GCF_964273445.1). NCBI lineage: Eukaryota > Metazoa > Chordata > Aves > Columbiformes > Columbidae > Streptopelia > Streptopelia decaocto. The sequence continues at coordinate 55,181 of NW_028115767.1, forward strand.
TCACGTCAAAAAATGACGAAAATTCCAGTTGAAATTTTTTCAAAGTCCCTTAAAAATTTTCCAATTTTTGTCCCAATTCTTCCCATTCCCATTGAAACTTTTCAAATCCCTCTCAAAATTGTTGAAATTCTCTTGAAGCTTTTAAAATTCTCTCTAGGATTTTCAAAATCCATGTCCACATGTTTACAATTTCACGTCAAAAAATGGCTAAAATTCCAGTTGAAATTTTTTCAAAGTCCCTTAAAAATTTTCCAATTTTTGTCCCAATTCTTCCCATTCCCATTGAAACTTTTCAAATCCCTCTCAAAATTGTTGAAATTCTCTTGAAGCTTTTAAAATTCTCTCTAGAATTTTCAAAATCCATGTCCACATGTTTACAATTTCACGTAACAAAATGGCTAAAATTCCAGTTGAAATTTTTTCAAAGTCCCTTAAAAATTTTCCAATTTTTGTCCCAATTCTTCCCATTCCCATTGAAACTTTTCAAATCCCTCTCAAAATTGTTGAAATTCTCTTGAAGCTTTTAAAATTCTCTCTAGAATTTTCAAAATCCATGTCCACATGTTTACAATTTCACGTAAAAAAAATGCTAAAATTCCAGTTGAAATTTTTTCAAAGTCCCTTAAAAATTTTCCAATTTTTGTCCCAATTCTTCCCATTCCCATGGAAACTTTTCAAATCCCTCTCAAAATTGTTGAAATTCTCTTGAAGCTTTTAAAATTCTCTCTAGAATTTTCAAAATCCATGGCCACATGTTTACAATTTCACGTCAAAAAATTGCTAAAATTCCAGTTGAAATTTTTTCAAAGTCCCTTAAAAATTTTCCAATTTTTGTCCCAATTCTTCCCATTCCCATTGAAACTTTTCAAATCCCTCTCAAAATTGTTGAAATTCTGTTGAACCTTTTAAAATTCTCTCTAGAATTTTCAAAATCCATGTCCACATGTTTACAATTTCACGTAAAAAAAATGCTAAAATTCCAGTTGAAATTTTTTCAAAGTCCCTTAAAAATTTTCCAATTTTTGTCCCAATTCTTCCCATTCCCATTGAAACTTTTCAAATTCCTCTCAAAATTGTTGAAATTCTCTTGAAGCTTTTAAAATTCTCTCTAGAATTTTCAAAATCCATGTCCACATGTTTACAATTTCACGTCAAAAAATTGCTAAAATTCCAGTTGAAATTTTTTCAAAGTCCCTTAAAAATTTTCCAATTTTTGTCCCAATTCTTCCCATTCCCATTGAAACTTTTCAAATCCCTCTCAAAATTGTTGAAATTCTGTTAAAGCTTTTAAAATTCTCTCTAGAATTTTCAAAATCCATGTCCACATGTTTACAATTTCACGTCAAAAAATGGCTAAAATTCCAGTTGAAATTTTTTCAAAGTCCCTTAAAAATTTTCCAATTTTTGTCCCAATTCTTCCCATTCCCATTGAAACTTTTCAAATCCCTCTCAAAATTGTTGAAATTCTGTTGAAGCTTTTAAAATTCTCTCTAGAATTTTCAAAATCCATGTCCACATGTTTACAATTTCACGTCAAAAAATGGCTAAAATTCCAGTTGAAATTTTTTCAAAGTCCCTTAAAAATTTTCCAATTTTTGTCCCAATTCTTCCCATTCCCATTGAAACTTTTCAAATCCCTCTCAAAATTGTTGAAATTCTGTTGAAGCTTTTAAAATTCTCTCTAGAATTTTCAAAATCCATGTCCACATGTTTACAATTTCACGTCAAAAAATGACGAAAATTCCAGTTGAAATTTTTTCAAAGTCCCTTAAAAATTTTCCAATTTTTGTCCCAATTCTTCCCATTCCCATTGAAACTTTTCAAATCCCTCTCAAAATTGTTGAAATTCTGTTGAAGCTTTTAAAATTCTCTCTAGAGTTTTCAAAATCCATGTACACATGTTTACAATTTCACGTCAAAAAATTGCTAAAATTCCAGTTGAAATTTTTTCAAAGTCCCTTAAAATTTTTCCAATTTTTGTCCCAATTCTTCCCATTCCCATTGAAACTTTTCAAATCCCTCTCAAAATTGTTGAAATTCTCTTGAAGCTTTTAAAATTCTCTCTAGGATTTTCAAAATCCATGTCCACATGTTTACAATTTCACGTCAAAAAATGGCTAAAATTCCAGTTGAAATTTTTTCAAAGTCCCTTAAAAATTTTCCAATTTTTGTCCCAATTCTTCCCATTCCCATTGAAACTTTTCAAATCCCTCTCAAAATTGTTGAAATTCTCTTGAAGCTTTTAAAATTCTCTCTAGAATTTTCGAAATCCATGGCCACATGTTTACAATTTCACGTCAAAAAATGCCTAAAATTCCAGTTGAAATTTTTTCAAAGTCCCTTAAAAATTTTCCAATTTTTGTCCCAATTCTTCCCATTCCCATTGAAACTTTTCAAATCCCTCTCAAAATTGTTGAAATTCTGTTGAAGCTTTTAAAATTCTCTCTAGAATTTTCAAAATCCATGTCCACATGTTTACAATTTCACGTAAAAAAAATGCTAAAATTCCAGTTGAAATTTTTTCAAAGTCCCTTAAAAATTTTCCAATTTTTGTCCCAATTCTTCCCATTCCCATTGAAACTTTTCAAATTTTTCTCAAAATTGTTGAAATTCTGTTGAACCTTTTAAAATTCTCTCTAGAATTTTCAAAATCCATGTCCACATGTTTACAATTTCACGTCAAAAAATGGCTAAAATTCCAGTTGAAATTTTTTCAAAGTCCCTTAAAAATTTTCCAATTTTTGTCCCAATTCTTCCCATTCCCATTGAAACTTTTCAAATCCCTCTCAAAATTGTAGAAATTCTGTTAAAGCTTTTAAAATTTTCTCTAGAATTTTCAAAATCCATGTCCACATGTTTACAATTTCACGTCAAAAAATTGCTAAAATTCCAGTTGAAATTTTTTCAAAGTCCCTTCAAAATTTTCCAATTTTTGTCCCAATTCTTCCCATTCCCATTGAAACTTTTCAAATCCCTCTCAAAATTGTTGAAATTCTCTTGAAGCTTTTAAAATTCTCTCTAGAATTTTCAAAATCCATGTCCACATGTTTACAATTTCACGACAAAAAATGGCTAAAATTCCAGTTGAAATTTTTTCAAAGTCCCTTAAAAATTTTCCAATTTTTGTCCCAATTCTTCCCATTCCCATTGAAACTTTTCAAATCCCTCTCAAAATTGTTGAAATTCTCTTGAAGCTTTTAAAATTCTCTCTAGAATTTTCAAAATCCATGTCCACATGTTTACAATTTCACGTCAAAAAATGGCTAAAATTCCAGTTGAAATTTTTTCAAAGTCCCTTAAAAATTTTCCAATTTTTGTCCCAATTCTTCCCATTCCCATTGAAACTTTTCAAATTCCTCTCAAAATTGTTGAAATTCTGTTGAAGCTTTTAAAATTCTCTCTAGAATTTTCAAAATCCATGTCCACATGTTTACAATTTCACGTCAAAAAATTGCTAAAATTCCAGTTGAAATTTTTTCAAAGTCCCTTAAAAATTTTCCAATTTTTGTCCCAATTCTTCCCATTCCCATTGAAACTTTTCAAATCCCTCTCAAAATTGTTGAAATTCTGTTAAAGCTTTTAAAATTCTCTCTAGAATTTTCAAAATCCATGTCCACATGTTTACAATTTCACGTCAAAAAATGGATAAAATTCCAGTTGAAATTTTTTCAAAGTCCCTGAAAAATTTTCCAATTTTTGTCCCAATTCTTCCCATTCCCATTGAAACTTTTCAAATCCCTCTCAAAATTGTTGAAATTCTGTTGAAGCTTTTAAAATTCTCTCTAGAATTTTCAAAATCCATGTCCACATGTTTACAATTTCACATAAAAAAATGGCTAAAATTCCAGTTGAAATTTTTTCAAAGTCCCTTAAAAATTTTCCAATTTTTGTCCCAATTCCTCCCATTCCCATTGAAACTTTTCAAATCCCTCTCAAAATTGTTGAAATTCTGCTGAAGCTTTTAAAATTCTCTCTAGAATTTTCAAAATCCATGTCCACATGTTTACAATTTCACGTCAAAAAATGGCTAAAATTCCAGTTGAAATTTTTTCAAAGTCCCTTAAAAATTTTCCAATTTTTGTCCCAATTCTTCCCATTCCCATTGAAACTTTTCAAATCCCTCTCAAAATTGTTGAAATTCTGTTGAATCTTTTAAAATTCTCTCTAGAATTTTCGAAATCCATGGCCACATGTTTACAATTTCACGTAACAAAATGGCTAAAATTCCAGTTGAAATTTTTTCAAAGTCCCTTAAAAATTTTCCAATTTTTGTCCCAATTCTTCCCATTCCCATTGAAACTTTTCAAATCCCTCTCAAAATTGTTGAAATTTTCTTGAAGCTTTTAAAATTCTCTCTAGAATTTTCAAAATCCATGGGCACATGTTTACAATTTCACGTAACAAAATGGCTAAAATTCCAGTTGAAATTTTTTCAAAGTCCCTTAAAAATTTTCCAATTTTTGTCCCAATTCTTCCCATTCCCATTGAAACTTTTCAAATCCCTCTCAAAATTGTTGAAATTCTCTTGAAGCTTTTAAAATTCTCTCTAGAATTTTCAAAATCCATGTCCACATGTTTACAATTTCACGTAAAAAAAATGCTAAAATTCCAGTTGAAATTTTTTCAAAGTCCCTTAAAAATTTTCCAATTTTTGTCCCAATTCTTCCCATTCCCATTGAAACTTTTCAAATCCCTCTCAAAATTGTTGAAATTCTGTTGAAGCTTTTAAAATTCTCTCTAGAATTTTCAAAATCCATGTCCACATGTTTACAATTTCACGTCAAAAAATGGCTAAAATTCCAGTTGAAATTTTTTCAAAGTCCCTTAAAATTTTCCAATTTTTGTCCCAATTCTTCCCATTCCCATTGAAACTTTTCAAATCCCTCTCAAAATTGTTGAAATTCTGTTAAAGCTTTTAAAATTCTCTCTAGAATTTTCAAAATCCATGGCCACATGTTTACAATTTCACGTCAAAAAATGGCTAAAATTCCAGTTGAAATTTTTTCAAAGTCCCTTAAAAATTTTCCAATTTTTGTCCCAATTCTTCCCATTCTCATTGAAACTTTTCAAATCCCTCTCAAAATTGTTGAAATTCTCTTGAAGCTTTTAAAATTCTCTCTAGAATTTTCAAAATCCATGTCCACATGTTTACAATTTCACGTCAAAAAATTGCTAAAATTCCAGTTGAAATTTTTTCCAAGTCCCTTCAAAATTTTCCAATTTTTGTCCCAATTCTTCCCATTCCCATTGAAACTTTTCAAATCCCTCTCAAAATTGTAGAAATTCTGTTAAAGCTTTTAAAATTCTCTCTAGAATTTTCAAAATCCATGTCCACATGTTTACAATTTCACGTCAAAAAATGGCTAAAATTCCAGTTGAAATTTTTTCAAAGTCCCTTAAAAATTTTCCAATTTTTGTCCCAATTCTTCCCATTCCCATTGAAACTTTTCAAATCCCTCTCAAAATTGTTGAAATTCTGTTGAAGCTTTTAAAATTCTCTCTAGAATTTTAAAAATCCATGTCCACATGTTTACAATTTCACGTCAAAAAATTGCTAAAATTCCAGTTGAAATTTTTTCAAAGTCCCTTAAAAATTTTCCAATTTTTGTCCCAATTCTTCCCATTCCCATTGAAACTTTTCAAATCCCTCTCCAAATTGTTGAAATTCTGTTGAAGCTTTTAAAATTCTCTCTAGAATTTTCAAAATCCATGGCCACATGTTTACAATTTCACGTCAAAAAATGCCTAAAATTCCAGTTGAAATTTTTTCAAAGTCCCTTAAAAGTTTTCCAATTTTTGTCCCAATTCTTCCCATTCCCATTGAAACTTTTCAAATCCCTCTCAAAATTGTTGAAATTCTCTTGAAGCTTTTAAAATTCTCTCTAGAATTTTCAAAATCCACTTCAACATGTTTACAATTTCACGTCAAAAAATGGCTAGAATTCCAGTTGAAATTTTTTCAAAGTCCCTTAAAAATTTTCCAATTTTTGTCCCAATTCTTCCCATTCCCATTGAAACTTTTCAAATCCCTCTCAAAATTGTTGAAATTCTCTTGAAGCTTTTAAAATTCTCTCTAGAATTTTCGAAATCCATGTCCACATGTTTACAATTTCACGTCAAAAAATTGCTAAAATTCCAGTTGAAATTTTTTCAAAGTCCCTTAAAAATTTTCCAATTTTTGTCCCAATTCTTCCCATTCCCATTGAAACTTTTCAAATCCCTCTCAAAATTGTTGAAATTCTGTTGAAGCTTTTAAAATTCTCTCTAGAATTTTCAAAATCCATGTCCACATGTTTACAATTTCACGTAACAAAATGGCTAAAATTCCAGTTGAAATTTTTTCAAAGTCCCTTAAAAATTTTCCAATTTTTGTCCCAATTCTTCCCATTCCCATTGAAACTTTTCAAATCCCTCTCAAAATTGTTGAAATTCTCTTGAAGCTTTTAAAATTCTCTCTAGAATTTTCAAAATCCATGTCCACATGTTTACAATTTCACGTCAAAAAATTGCTAAAATTCCAGTTGAAATTTTTTCAAAGTCCCTTAAAAATTTTCCAATTTTTGTCCCAATTCTTCCCATTCCCATTGAAACTTTTCAAATCCCTCTCCAAATTGTTGAAATTCTGTTGAAGCTTTTAAAATTCTCTCTAGAATTTTCAAAATCCATGGCCACATGTTTACAATTTCACGTCAAAAAATTGCTAAAATTCCAGTTGAAATTTTTTCAAAGTCCCTTAAAAGTTTTCCAATTTTTGTCCCAATTCTTCCCATTCCCATTGAAACTTTTCAAATCCCTCTCAAAATTGTTGAAATTCTCTTGAAGCTTTTAAAATTCTCTCTAGAATTTTCAAAATCCACTTCAACATGTTTACAATTTCACGTCAAAAAATGGCTAGAATTCCAGTTGAAATTTTTTCAAAGTCCCTTAAAAATTTTCCAATTTTTGTCCCAATTCTTCCCATTCCCATTGAAACTTTTCAAATCCCTCTCAAAATTGTTGAAATTCTCTTGAAGCTTTTAAAATTCTCTCTAGAATTTTCAAAATCCATGTCCACATGTTTACAATTTCACGTAAAAAAAATGCTAAAATTCCAGTTGAAATTTTTTCAAAGTCCCTTAAAAATTTTCCAATTTTTGTCCCAATTCTTCCCATTCCCATTGAAACTTTTCAAATTCCTCTCAAAATTGTTGAAATTCTCTTGAACCTTTTAAAATTCTCTCTAGAATTTTCAAAATCCATGTCCACATGTTTACAATTTCACGTAACAAAATGGCTAAAATTCCAGTTGAAATTTTTTCAAAGTCCCTTAAAAATTTTCCAATTTTTGTCCCAATTCTTCCCATTCCCATTGAAACTTTTCAAATCCCTCTCAAAATTGTTGAAATTCTGTTGAAGCTTTTAAAATTCTCTCTAGAATTTTCAAAATCCATGTCCACATGTTTACAATTTCACGTAACAAAATGGCTAAAATTCCAGTTGAAATTTTTTCAAAGTCCCTTAAAAATTTTCCAATTTTTGTCCCAATTCTTCCCATTCCCATTGAAACTTTTCAAATCCCTCTCAAAATTGTTGAAATTCTGTTGAAGCTTTTAAAATTCTCTCTAGAATTTTCAAAATCCATGTCCACATGTTTACAATTTCACGTCAAAAAATGGCTAAAATTCCAGTTGAAATTTTTTCAAAGTCCCTTAAAAGTTTTCCAATTTTTGTCCCAATTCTTCCCATTCCCATTGAAACTTTTCAAATCCCTCTCAAAATTGTTGAAATTCTGTTGAAGCTTTTAAAATTCTCTCTAGAATTTTCAAAATCCATGTCCACATGTTTACAATTTCACGTCAAAAAATGGCTAAAATTCCAGTTGAAATTTTTTCAAAGTCCCTTAAAAATTTTCCAATTTTTGTCCCAATTCTTCCCATTCCCATTGAAACTTTTCAAATCCCTCTCAAAATTGTTGAAATTCTCTTGAAGCTTTTAAAATTCTCTCTAGAATTTTCGAAATCCATGTCCACATGTTTACAATTTCATGTAAAAAAAATGCTAAAATTCCAGTTGAAATTTTTTCAAAGTCCCTTAAAAATTTTCCAATTTTTGTCCCAATTCTTCCCATTCCCATTGAAACTTTTCAAATTCCTCTCAAAATTGTTGAAATTCTCTTGAACCTTTTAAAATTCTCTCTAGAATTTTCAAAATCCATGTCCACATGTTTACAATTTCACGTCAAAAAATGGCTAAAATTCCAGTTGAAATTTTTTCAAAGTCCCTTAAAAATTTTCCAATTTTTGTCCCAATTCTTCCCATTCCCATTGAAACTTTTCAAATCCCTCTCAAAATTGTTGAAATTCTGTTAAAGCTTTTAAAATTCTCTCTAGAATTTTCAAAATCCATGGCCACATGTTTACAATTTCACGTCAAAAAATGACTAAAATTCCAGTTGAAATTTTTTCAAAGTCCCTTAAAAATTTTCCAATTTTTGTCCCAATTCTTCCCATTCCCATTGAAACTTTTCAAATCCCTCTCAAAATTGTTGAAATTCTGTTAAAGCTTTTAAAATTCTCTCTAGAATTTTCAAAATCCATGGCCACATGTTTACAATTTCACGTCAAAAAATGGCTAAAATTCCAGTTGAAATTTTTTCAAAGTCCCTTAAAAATTTTCCAATTTTTGTCCCAATTCTTCCCATTCCCATTGAAACTTTTCAAATCCCTCTCAAAATTGTTGAAATTCTCTTGAAGCTTTTAAAATTCTCTCTAGAATTTTCAAAATCCATGGCCACATGTTTACAATTTCACGTCAAAAAATGGCTAAAATTCCAGTTGAAATTTTTTCAAAGTCCCTTAAAAGTTTTCCAATTTTTGTCCCAATTCTTCCCATTCCCATTGAAACTTTTCAAATCCCTCTCAAAATTGTTGAAATTCTGTTGAAGCTTTTAAAATTCTCTCTAGAATTTTCAAAATCCATGTCCACATGTTTACAATTTCACGTCAAAAAATGGCTAAAATTCCAGTTGAAATTTTTTCAAAGTCCCTTAAAAATTTTCCAATTTTTGTCCCAATTCTTCCCATTCCCATTGAAACTTTTCAAATCCCTCTCAAAATTGTTGAAATTCTGTTGAAGCTTTTAAAATTCTCTCTAGAATTTTCAAAATCCATGGCCACATGTTTACAATTTCACGTCAAAAAATGCCTAAAATTCCAGTTGAAATTTTTTCAAAGTCCCTTAAAAATTTTCCAATTTTTGTCCCAATTCTTCCCATTCCCATTGAAACTTTTCAAATCCCTCTCAAAATTGTTGAAATTCTGTTGAAGCTTTTAAAATTCTCTCTAGAATTTTCAAAATCCATGTCCACATGTTTACAATTTCACGTCAAAAAATGGCTAAAATTCCAGTTGAAATTTTTTCAAAGTCCCTTAAAAATTTTCCAATTTTTGTCCCAATTCTTCCCATTCCCATTGAAACTTTTCAAATCCCTCTCAAAATTGTTGAAATTCTCTTGAAGCTTTTAAAATTCTCTCTAGAATTTTTGAAATCCATGTCCACATGTTTACAATTTCACGTCAAAAAATTGCTAAAATTCCAGTTGAAATTTTTTCAAAGTCCCTTAAAAATTTTCCAATTTTTGTCCCAATTCTTCCCATTCCCATTGAAACTTTTCAAATCCCTCTCAAAATTGTTGAAATTCTCTTGAAGCTTTTAAAATTCTCTCTAGAATTTTCAAAATCCATGTCCACATGTTTACAATTTCACGTAACAAAATGGCTAAAATTCCAGTTGAAATTTTTTCAAAGTCCCTTAAAAATTTTCCAATTTTTGTCCCAATTCTTCCCATTCCCATTGAAACTTTTCAAATCCCTCTCAAAATTGTTGAAATTCTGTTGAACCTTTTAAAATTCTCTCTAGAATTTTCAAAATCCATGGCCACATGTTTACAATTTCACGTCAAAAAATGGCTAAAATTCCAGTTGAAATTTTTTCAAAGTCCCTTAAAAATTTTCCAATTTTTGTCCCAATTCTTCCCATTCCCATTGAAACTTTTCAAATCCCTCTCAAAATTGTTGAAATTCTGTTAAAGCTTTTAAAATTCTCTCTAGAATTTTCAAAATCCATGGTCACATGTTTACAATTTCACGTCAAAAAATGACTAAAATTCCAGTTGAAATTTTTTCAAAGTCCCTTAAAAATTTTCCAATTTTTGTCCCAATTCTTCCCATTCCCATTGAAACTTTTCAAATCCCTCTCAAAATTGTTGAAATTCTGTTAAAGCTTTTAAAATTCTCTCTAGAATTTTCAAAATCCATGGCCACATGTTTACAATTTCACGTCAAAAAATGGCTAAAATTCCAGTTGAAATTTTTTCAAAGTCCCTTAAAAATTTTCCAATTTTTGTCCCAATTCTTCCCATTCCCATTGAAACTTTTCAAATCCCTCTCAAAATTGTTGAAATTCTCTTGAAGCTTTTAAAATTCTCTCTAGAATTTTCAAAATCCATGGCCACATGTTTACAATTTCACGTCAAAAAATGGCTAAAATTCCAGTTGAAATTTTTTCAAAGTCCCTTAAAAGGTTTCCAATTTTTGTCCCAATTCTTCCCATTCCCATTGAAACTTTTCAAATCCCTCTCAAAATTGTTGAAATTCTGTTGAAGCTTTTAAAATTCTCTCTAGAATTTTCAAAATCCATGTCCACATGTTTACAATTTCACGTCAAAAAATGGCTAAAATTCCAGTTGAAATTTTTTCAAAGTCCCTTAAAAATTTTCCAATTTTTGTCCCAATTCTTCCCATTCCCATTGAAACTTTTCAAATCCCTCTCAAAATTGTTGAAATTCTGTTGAAGCTTTTAAAATTCTCTCTAGAATTTTCGAAATCCATGGCCACATGTTTACAATTTCACATAAAAAAATGGCTAAAATTCCAGTTGAAATTTTTTCAAAGTCCCTTAAAAATTTTCCAATTTTTATCCCAATTGTTCCCATTCCCATTGAAACTTTTCAAATCCCTCTCAGAATTGTAGAAATTCTGTTAAAGCTTTTAAAATTCTCTCTAGAATTTTAAAAATCCATGTCCACATGTTTACAATTTCACGTCAAAAAATGGCTAAAATTCCAGTTGAAATTTTTTCAAAGTCCCTTAAAAATTTTCCAATTTTTGTCCCAATTCTTCCCATTCCCATTGAAACCTTTCAAATCCCTCTCAAAATTGTTGAAATTCTGTTGAACCTTTTAAAATTCTCTCTAGAATTTTCAAAATCCATGTCCACATGTTTACAATTTCACATAAAAAAATTGCTAAAATTCCAGTTGAAATTTTTTCAAAGTCCCTTAAAAATTTTCCAATTTTTGTCCCAATTCTTCCCATTCCCATTGAAACTTTTCAAATCCCTCTCAAAATTGTTGAAATTCTGTTGAAGCTTTTAAAATTCTCTCTAGAATTTTCAAAATCCATGGCCACATGTTTACAATTTCACGTCAAAAAATGCCTAAAATTCCAGTTGAAATTTTTTCAAAGTCCCTTAAAAATTTTCCAATTTTTGTCCCAATTCTTCCCATTCCCATTGAAACTTTTCAAATTCCTCTCAAAATTGTTGAAATTCTCTTGAAGCTTTTAAAATTCTCTCTAGAATTTTCAAAATCCATGGCCACATGTTTACAATTTCACGTCAAAAAATGGCTAAAATTCCAGTTGAAATTTTTTCAAAGTCCCTTAAAAATTTTCCAATTTTTGTCCCAATTCTTCCCATTCCCATTGAAACTTTTCAAATCCCTCTCAAAATTGTTGAAATTCTGTTGAAGCTTTTAAAATTCTCTCTAGAATTTTCAAAATCCATGTCCACATGTTTACAATTTCACGTCAAAAAATGGCTAAAATTCCAGTTGAAATTTTTCAAAGTCCCTTAAAAATTTTCCAATTTTTGTCCCAAATTCTTCCCATTCCATTGAAACTTTTCAAATCCCTCTCAAAATTGTTGAGATTCTCTTGAAGCTTTTAAAATTCTCTCTAGAATTTTAAAATCCACTTCAACATGTTTACAATTTCACGTAAAAAAAAATGCTAAAATTCCAGTTGAAATTTTTTCAAAGTCCCTTAAAAATTTTCCAATTTTTGTCCCAATTCTTCCCATTCCCATTGAAACTTTTCAAATCCCTCTCCAAATTGTTGAAATTCTCTTGGAAGCTTTTTAAATTCTCTCTAGAATTTTCAAAATCCATGTCCACATGTTTACAATTTCACGTCAAAAAATGGCTAAAATTCCAGTTGAAATTTTTCAAAGTCCCTTAAAAAATTTCCAATTTTTGTCCCAATTCTTCCCATTCCCATTGAAACTTTTCAAATCCCTCTCAAAATTGTTGAAATTCTGTTGAAGCTTTTAAAATTCTCTCTAGAATTTTCAAAATCCATGGCCACATGTTTACAATTTCACGTCAAAAAATGGCTAAAATTCCAGTTGAAATTTTTCAAAGTCCCTTAAAAATTTTCCAATTTTTGTCCCAATTCTTCCCATTCCCATTGAAACCTTTCAAATCCCTCTCAAAATTGTTGAAATTCTGTTGAAGCTTTTAAAATTCTCTCTAGAATTTTCAAAATCCATGTCCACATGTTTACAATTTCACGTAAAAAAATGGTAAATTTCCAGTTGAAATTTTTTCAAAGTCCCTTAAAAATTTTCCAATTTTTGTCCCAATTCTTCCCATTCCCATTGAAACTTTTCAAATCCCTCTCAAAATTGTTGAAATTCTGTTGAAGCTTTTAAAATTCTCTCTAGAATTTTCAAATCCATGTCCACATGTTTACAATTTCACATAAAAAATTGCTAAAATTCCAGTTGAAATTTTTTCAAAGTCCCTTAAAAATTTTCCAATTTTTGTCCCAATTCTTCCCATTCCCATTGAAACTTTTCAAATCCCTCTCAAAATTGTTGAAATTCTCTTGAAGCTTTTAAAATTCTCTCTAGAATTTTCAAAATCCATGGCCACATGTTTACAATTTCACGTCAAAAAATGCCTAAAATTCCAGTTGAAATTTTTTCAAAGTCCCTTAAAAATTTTCCAATTTTTGTCCCAATTCTTCCCATTCCCATTGAAACTTTTCAAATCCCTCTCAAAATTGTTGAAATTCTCTTGAAGCTTTTAAAATTCTCTCTAGAATTTTCAAAATCCATGGCCACATGTTTACAATTTCACGTCAAAAAATGGCTAAAATTCCAGTTGAAATTTTTTCAAAGTCCCTTAAAAATTTTCCAATTTTTGTCCCAATTCTTCCCATTCCCATTGAAACTTTTCAAATCCCTCTCAAAATTGTTGAAATTCTCTTGAAGCTTTTAAAATTCTCTCTAGAATTTTCAAAATCCATGTCCACATGTTTACAATTTCACATCAAAAAATTGCTAAAATTCCAGTTGAAATTTTTTCAAAGTCCCTTAAAAATTTTCCAATTTTTGTCCCAATTCTTCCCATTCCATTGAAACTTTTCAAATCCCTCTCAAAATTGTTGAGATTCTCTTGAAGCTTTTTAAAATTCTCTCTAGAATTTTTAAAATCCACTTCAACATGTTTACAATTTCACGTAAAAAAAATGCTAAAATTCCAGTTGAAATTTTTTCAAAGTCCCTTAAAAATATTCCAATTTTTGTCCCAATTCTTCCCATTCCCATTGAAACTTTTCAAATCCCTCTCCAAATTGTTGAAATTCTCTTGAAGCTTTTAAAATTCTCTCTAGAATTTTCAAAATCCATGGCCACATGTTTACAATTTCACGTCAAAAAATGGCTAAAATTCCAGTTGAAATTTTTTCAAAGTCCCTTAAAAATTTTCCAATTTTGTCCCAATTCTTCCCATTCCCATTGAAACTTTTCAAATCCCTCTCAAAATTGTTGAAATTCTCTTGAAGCTTTTAAAATTCTCTCTAGAATTTTCAAAATCCATGGCCACATGTTTACAATTTCACGTCAAAAAATTGCTAAAATTCCAGTTGAAATTTTTTCAAAGTCCCTTCAAAATTTTCCAATTTTTGTCCCAATTCTTCCCATTCCCATTGAAACTTTTCAAATCCCTCTCAAAATTGTTGAAATTCTGTTGAAGCTTTTAAAATTCTCTCTAGAATTTTCAAAATCCATGGCCACATGTTTACAATTTCACGTCAAAAAATGGCTAAAATTCCAGTTGAAATTTTTTCAAAGTCCCTTAAAAATTTTCCAATTTTTGTCCCAATTCTTCCCATTCCCATTGAAACTTTTCAAATCCCTCTCAAAATTGTTGAAATTCTCTTGAAGCTTTTAAAATTCTCTCTAGAATTTTCAAAATCCATGGCCACATGTTTACAATTTCACGTCAAAAAATGGCTAAAATTCCAGTTGAAATTTTTTCAAAGTCCCTTAAAAATTTTCCAATTTTTGTCCCAATTCTTCCCATTCCCATTGAAACTTTTCAAATCCCTCTCAAAATTGTTGAAATTCTCTTGAAGCTTTTAAAATTCTCTCTAGAATTTTCAAAATCCATGTCCACATGTTTACAATTTCACATCAAAAAATTGCTAAAATTCCAGTTGAAATTTTTTCAAAGTCCCTTAAAAATTTTCCAATTTTTGTCCCAATTCTTCCCATTCCATTGAAACTTTTCAAATCCCTCTCAAAATTGTTGAGATTCTCTTGAAGCTTTTAAAATTCTCTCTAGAATTTTTAAAATCCACTTCAACATGTTTACAATTTCACGTAAAAAAAAATGCTAAAATTCCAGTTGAAATTTTTTCAAAGTCCCTTAAAAATTTTCCAATTTTGTCCCAATTCTTCCCATTCCCATTGAAACTTTTCAAATCCCTCTCCAAATTGTTGAAATTCTCTTGAAGCTTTTAAAATTCTCTCTAGAATTTTCAAAATCCATGGCCACATGTTTACAATTTCACGTCAAAAAATGGCTAAAATTCCAGTTGAAATTTTTTCAAAGTCCCTTAAAAATTTTCCAATTTTTGTCCCAATTCTTCCCATTCCCATTGAAACTTTTCAAATCCCTCTCAAAATTGTTGAAATTCTGTTGAAGCTTTTTAAAATTCTCTCTAGAATTTTCAAAATCCATGGCCACATATTTACAATTTCACGTCAAAAAATTGCTAAAATTCCAGTTGAAATTTTTTCAAAGTCCCTTCAAAATTTTCCAATTTTTGTCCCAATTCTTCCCATTCCCATTGAAACTTTTCAAATCCCTCTCAAAATTGTTGAAATTCTCTTGAAGCTTTTAAATTCTCTCTAGAATTTTCAAAATCCATGGCCACATGTTTACAATTTCACGTCAAAAAATGGCTAAAATTCCAGTTGAAATTTTTCAAAGTCCCTTAAAAATTTTCCAATTTTTGTCCCAATTCTTCCATTCCCATTGAAACTTTTCAAATCCCTCTCAAAATTGTTGAAATTCTCTTGAAGCTTTTAAAATTCTCTCTAGAATTTTCAAAATCCATGGCCACATGTTTACAATTTCACATAAAAAAATGGCTAAAATTCCAGTTGAAATTTTTTCAAAGTCCCTTAAAAATTTTCCAATTTTTGTCCCAATTCTTCCCATTCCCATTGAAACTTTTCAAATCCCTCTCAAAATTGTTGAAATTCTGTTGAACCTTTTAAAATTCTCTCTAGAATTTTCAAAATCCATGGCCACATGTTTACAATTTCACGTCAAAAAATGCCTAAAATTCCAGTTGAAATTTTTCAAAGTCCCTTAAAAATTTTCCAATTTTTGTCCCAATTCTTCCCATTCCCATTGAAACTTTTCAAATCCCTCTCAAATTGTTGAAATTCTGTTGAAGCTTTTAAAATTCTCTCTAGAATTTTCGAAATCCATGGCCACATGTTTACAATTTCAGTCAAAAAATGGCTAAAATTCCAGTTGAAATTTTTTCAAAGTCCCTTAAAAATTTTCCAATTTTTATCCCAATTGTTCCCATTCCCATTGAAACTTTTCAAATCCCTCTCAGAATTGTAGAAATTCTGTTAAAGCTTTTAAAATTCTCTCTAGAATTTTCAAAATCCATGTCCACATGTTTACAATTTCACGTCAAAAAATGGCTAAAATTCCAGTTGAAATTTTTTCAAAGTCCCTTAAAAATTTTCCAATTTTTGTCCCAATTCTTCCCATTCCCATTGAAACCTTTCAAATCCCTCTCAAAATTGTTGAAATTCTGTTGAACCTTTTAAAATTCTCTCTAGAATTTTCAAAATCCATGTCCACATGTTTACAATTTCACGTAAAAAAATGGTAAATTTCCAGTTGAAATTTTTTCAAAGTCCCTTAAAAATTTTCCAATTTTTGTCCCAATTCTTCCCATTCCCATTGAAACTTTTCAAATCCCTCTCAAATTGTTGAAATTCTGTTGAAGCTTTTAAAATTCTCTCTAGAATTTTCAAAATCCATGTCCACATGTTTACAATTTCACATAAAAAAATTGCTAAATTCCAGTTGAAATTTTTTCAAAGTCCCTTAAAAATTTTCCAATTTTTGGCCCAATTCTTCCCATTCCCATGGAAACTTTTCAAATCCCTCTCAAAATTGTTGAAATTCTGTTGAAGCTTTTAAAATTCTCTCTAGAATTTTCAAAATCCATGGCCACATGTTTACAATTTCACGTCAAAAAATGGCTAAAATTCCAGTTGAAATTTTTTCAAAGTCCCTTAAAAATTTTCCAATTTTTGTCCCAATTCTTCCCATTCCCATTGAAACTTTTCAAATCCCTCTCAAAATTGTTGAAATTCTCTTGAAGCTTTTAAAATTCTCTCTAGAATTTTCAAAATCCATGTCCACATGTTTACAATTTCACATAAAAAAATTGCTAAAATTCCAGTTGCAATTTTTTCAAAGTCCCTTAAAAATTTTCCAATTTTTGTCCCAATTCTTCCCATTCCCATTGAAACTTTTCAAATCCCTCTCAAAATTGTTGAAATTCTGTTGAAGCTTTTAAAATTCTCTCTAGAATTTTCAAAATCCATGGCCACATGTTTACAATTTCACGTCAAAAAATGGCTAAAATTCCAGTTGAAATTTTTTCAAAGTCCCTTAAAAATTTTCCAATTTTTGTCCCAATTCTTCCCATT
>NW_028115766.1:0-10746 GCF_964273445.1 Streptopelia decaocto
CATGAACCTGGAGAATGTGCCTCTTGACGTCCTTCTTCCTCTTGAACTTCTTACCGCAGAGCTCACAAGGGAAGTGGCGCTCGCTGCTGTGGACGTGGCGCTGGTGGCTTTTGAGGTTGCACCGGTTGGCAAAGGTCTGGCCGCAGGTTTCGCACCGATAAACGATTTCGGCCGCGATGCCGTGGCTGTGCTTGATGTGCTTGAGAAAGCTTTTCTCGTACAGGAACTCCTTCTCGCACGTGCTGCACTTGAAGTTACTGCCTCGCTGCTTTTTCTCCTCTTCCGATTTTTTCAGGTTGTCTTCCGATCCAAAGTTGCCGTCGCAGTCTTCGCTTTCAGGTTTGACGCTGTTCTCCGCTTGCTCCCCCTCCTCCCTCTCCGTATCGCACAAATCCTGCTCTTGAGGATACGCGTTTTCTTCAACAGCAACCTCCGCATTCTTCTGCTGCTCCCTCAGCCGCCTCGTGTATTTCTTCTTCGGGATCTCCACAAACACTTTCCTCCCCGCCAGCCTCCCGCTCGCCCTTCTGATTTTGGTGTAAGGAGGCTTCAGCATCTCCTTCTTTTTGTCCATCTTCTCTTTGGATTTGGCAGCAGGCGCCTCAGGAGAGGCCCCGTTGCTGGGCCTGTCTGCCGGGGAGCCCGGAGGATCCGCGGGACAGTCCGTCTGCTCGGCTTCTGCCACGGCAGCTGCTTTGGACTCGGGCAAAGCGCTGGGCTGAGCGGCGCTCTCCTCCTCAGAGCTCTGCGATTCGGAGAAGTTCTGCAACTCCAGCAGCACCGACTCAAGCATCTGCTTCTTTAACTGGAAGCAGGTTTCCGAGAGGTCCAAGCACTTCAGCTTTTCGGCTATTTCCAGCATCCGCTGCACTCGGTCTTCCTCCACTTCCACCTTGGCAGTGTAGACAAACTCAAGGAAGGAAGCGAAGTCGGCGACCTGGACCTCGTTGAGGAACACGATGGTCCTGGGGCTGTCCATGGCCTGCTCGTTGAGGAACACCTCCTTGAAAAACTTGCTCGTGGCCGCCAAAACCGCCTTGTGAGCCACAAATTCGGCCCTGACGCCCTGGTACTCCACGCTGACCGTCACGTCGCACAGGTGGCCCAGGAGACGCAGCTGATGCATTTCATTCAGGAGGTTGATCGGAGAGGACTTGGATTCCAGTAAAACCGCATTACTTTCCATCTTTCTTCTCTCTGCAAGAAGCTGTTAACGACATCGCACGTTAGTCAACAAAACTCCAAGGTTTCAGGCGCCAAAAGCCACATCCAGACGCTGGAGAGCGCTTCACTTCAGACTTAAGCACTTAAGGTGCTCGAGCTTAAGAGACCAGACTTAAAAGGAGCATTGTGGAAAGTCTGGCTGCAAGTACCTGTTTCAAAAAGCATCGACCTAAGCGCTCACATCTAGAAACACATCACCAGTCACACACGGAGGTTTCTCTGGAGTTAATTTGAGTTTAAATCTCTACTGTAGTTTTACGTGAAACGCTAAAGACTGTTAGAACCTGTAATAGGGACAAAGCAAACAGAGGAAGATCAAAGGAAACGTTCTCATTAAGGCATGTGGAATTAAGAAATTATTCTCCCCGCTAATCAGGCAGCAGGAGAAAGGTAAGATTAAGTGAAAATTAACTGCAATCCTAAATAAACACTTCCTTAAACGCGCTTTCGAGATAAGACCGTTAAACAAGACTGGCATAAAATTCCAAATGCTTAACCGACCCAAGCCCAGGAGCCTGCAGAATCATATTCTCAAACTGCAAACCTAAGAAATCGTAGAACTCTCTCAAGGTGGTGTCTTTTTTAAAAAATTATCACTCAAAATGGACTTACGGCCTCTAAATTTTGCACGCCCATTTGCAGCCATGCAAGGGCTTCACAATCTCCACTGACATTTAGGTTCCATCGCATTTCCCAGTAACGTTTTAAGCTGCTCCAAAGTTCTCAAAGTACTGAGTTTTGGGGTTTTTTTTTAATGTTTGACCCCAGAAAAATCAATATTTCTGTGAACTTTGAAGACTATTGAGATTCACTGTCTTCCTAACAACTCATACAAATGCTTTTTGAATCTCAAGTACTTCTTTCCACTTCCTAAACATTAACTTTCCTCTGTACACACAGTCATTTAGATATGGGACACTAAATATCTTGCTCAGAAAGATAAAAAAATAGCCTACAAATGGAATAAAGTTTACATAACAGTAAGGAGGCCATATTAAGCATGAAAGAGACATGAGAATAATAATTAAAATTTTAACAATAATAAAAATAATAATGTTAAAATAATAATTTAAATAGTTCTGCTAACATTATTCTAACAAATACCTAAACCACACTGATACTGAGTTTTACTACACCTAAAGACCCAGAAGGGAGATAAAGAATCACCTGTGCCAGCCCAGAGCTCAACAAACATCCCAAAACACCATCCACTTTTACAAGCCAACCCCAATGACACGCTTCAGTTTGGACAGAAATGGTCTATGAACGAGAATGACGCGATGTGACTTCTGACTGAAACGCCAGCTCTCACAAATAAACACGAAAGATGATGTTTAAACTTTGCTTCTCTTTCTCCAGAGTCACCCTGCGGTGTTTTTCCTCCCAGTTGCACAACAAACTGGCACTCAAAGTATCTGAGGGGGAAGTAAGCAAAAACTCATTGAACACCTTATCTGAAATAACCAACAATGCAAAAACCAACAACGTAAAAACCTAATTTTTTCCTCAATACAATTATTTTTGAGCTCCTTATCACGTTATTTCACAACTACCCGTCTATTTCCCATCTGAGCACACACAAGAGCTGCGGTCACATGCAGACACCAGCGATCCCCAGCAGGAAACAAGAACCCAACCCACCACCGTCTCCCGCTGGGGCGAACGTCCCGTAACTGCGCTGAGGAGCCGACCGCAGCCGCCTGCGTTCACAGACACATTGTGCAAACTCCTTTCTTTCATTCTTTGCTTTAGATGACACAGAGGAGCCGAGGGGGAGAGCCCAGGGGACTCCTGCACGGCAGGAGGATGTGGAACCATCACACGCGACAGGCCAGCCGCCCTCCTCTTCCTTCCCTTGGCCTCCCATGCTGCCAGAGCGGCCCCATTTTATTCCTCATGAAGGACAAAAAGGACAAAAAAGTGGAAACAAACCCAAACCAACAAAACCCTGCACGTTTTAATGTAATATAGGTCATTAGATGCTGAGATCCCAGAAGAGTCTAAATTAAACTGTTTGATCTTGGAGCCACAAAGCTCATTGTGCCACTATTCCAGGGACTCCGGAGCCTGCGCAGACTGAAGGTGTTCATTTGTAAGACAGATTTTTTTCTCAGTCCTGTGAAAAAGAGCACGGAATTTATATTGCGCAGCAGCACTAAACCCTTCTTTGCTGTGGACACTGAACGCCGGCTCTAGAAAACGTCCAGCAGATGGTGGATGCGCTTCACAGAATCCCAGAATGTCAGGGAAGGAGAAAAGCTGGTCTATCCACCCTCAGAGCCCTGGTGGGGAAGTTTGCTCTGATATCACAGAATCACAGAATCCCAGAATGTCAGGGGTTGGAAGGGCCCTGGAAAGCTCATCCAGTGCAATCCCCCATGGAGCAGGAACACCCAGATGAGGTTCCACAGGAAGGTGTCCAGGCGGGTTGGAATGTCTGCAGAGAAGGAGACTCCACACACCCCTGGGCAGCCTGGGCCAGGCTCTGCCACCCTCACCCCCAACAAGTTTCTTCTCAAATGTAAATGGAACCTCTAGTGTTCCAGTTTGCACCCATTGCCCCTTGTCCTGTCCCTGGTTGTCACCAGAAGAGCCTGGCTCCATCCTCCTGACACTGCCCCTTTCCATATTGATCCCCATGAATGAGTCCCCCCTCAGTCTCCTCTTGTCCAGCTCCAGAGCCCCAGCTCCCTCAGCCTTTCCTCCCACGGGAGATGCTCCACTCCCTGCAGCATCTTTGTTGCCCTGCGCTGGACTCTCTGCAGCAGTTCCCTGTCCTGCTGGAACTGAGGGGCCACAGCTGGACACAAGATTCCAGGTGTGGTCTCCCCAGGGCAGAGCAGAGGGGCAGGAGAACCTCTCTCGACCTCTCTTTACCCCACGGAGTTCCCGTTTTGGGCCGTTAGTAAAATTAATTAAAGTAAATAATTTTTTAAAAAGCAGCAGCCCCCCATCATATATATATATATATATATATATATATATATATACATACACACACACACACCCTCGCTCTCTCCTCCGGGAGCGGGTCCCGCGGGCCGTGCCGAGGGGACAGGGCCCCGGCGGCCACCCGGCTCGGAGGCGACGGGGAACGGCGCTGGGACGCGGCCAGGCCGCCGGGGCGGGCCGGGGACACCCCCAGCGCGGCTCCCCGGCTCCCGCAGGCCCCTCCCGCCCCGCACTCACCGGCAGCCCCGCGGCGGAGCGCAGCCAACGGGCAGCGCCGCTCGTCCCCTCACGGGCGGCGGCCGGAAGCGCGGCCGTAGGTGGGGCAGCGCGCAGGAAGTGGCGTCACGCAGCGCGACACCGTTGCTAGGCAACGCGGCCCGCCGGGCCTGCGACGCCACCACGTCGCCGGATTGAGTTTCCTACAGTTAAATCTACGCAAACAAATTAGTTACGGGACGGCTGGTCACGTTATCTTTATTTATTAAAAATAATTTAAAAAAAGAGCGGTAATTTACAGCGACAGCACCACGCCCGTGTCCGCACACAGGTTTAACCTGCGCTTCCACAATGAGGCGCCAATGGACACAAACCTTTGTAAAAAAAACCTCACAAAAATAAATAAAACTGCACCGAACAGGCGGCGCTGAAGAACACGCGAGTTAATTTGGCCTGGAGAGACCGCGCGGTTTTGTGACTACAAGCACAGAAGGGAGCGATCGGCGCCTTGTGCGTTATTAACACCAGGTGGCACATGTTCCGCTTTTTGAAGAAAAAGGCTCTGGGGTTTGTAAAGTTTACCTTGGTCAACTGACCAAACTTCCGGCGCAGAGTCTTCACCCGCACGCGCTTCCGACAACGTTTCTATTTTGGACCAGTTATGGTCCTTTTTGGTTGTAAGATCGATTAAGAAACTTTTCCAGTGGGCATTCCGGTCATGAATCTAAAAAAGAAAACAAAAGGGGGAAAATTACTGTATCTGATTTTTATCTAATAATAACTAAAGATTTAATCCAGTACAAAATCAAACAGTACGGGGGGTTAACTCTGTGATTCTGTCTCAAATGCAAAAGCTCCGCCTGTCTCGCCAGCTCCGCGCTGATTTCTGGCTCCGCTGTCACCCAAAGCTTCCAAAAGCAGCTACAATTCCAGCACACAGGCAAACATTAACTTAAAAAAACCTTGTAACTAAAAAAACAAACCCCTTATGTTCCATCTTAGCGGTCACATCGCGACCCAACGTGCTCTGGAAACAGCTGAGCTCAGCGACCCATTTTTCAGCGCGTCGCGATGCCGGAAACGCATAAAATCAGATTTATCTGTGACGCGGATATATATTCATCCTTCCACTTTTTTTATTAACTAAAAATGAGAACTTCAGCACCGACCAAACCCTCGTTAAGGCGAGAAGCTTCTCGCGGTCGTTAGAGCCGGCAAAGGGGGGCAGCGTACCGCCACGTGTCTGCGCAGCGTGGACATGTCCGTGAAGGTTCTCTCGCACGCCCGGCACTTGTAGGGCTTCTCCCCCGTGTGGATGCGCTGGTGGCGGCGCAGGGCGCCCTGCTGGGTGAACGTCTTCCCGCACTGCTCGCAGAAATACGGACGGGTCTCTAAAAACAAGCCAAAAAAACGACCTGGGGGAGCATCTAGCCCCGATTTCAGCTGACAAAATGAGGCTTCCCTCTCCCAGTAATAAAGCTTGGCAGAAAACGACACCAAACCGTACTTTCGCTTCTCATCTAAATTATGTTTGACATTACATTAAATACATTCTTGGCAGATATAAACCATCTGATTAAGAAGACAAATGTGTCTTCAACATAAAGTACCAGGAAGTCGAACACAATACCCGGCCTAGAGTGAATGGGTTTGAACAGTAAGCTTTAAGAGACAGCTTGGAGAGAACTCTTCCTATTACAAGCTACTGCAGAGGATAATCATCTAAACCGCACGGCGTCGCTTATTCAACGCCTGTGACATCCCAAATAATGTTTTAAAAACCGCATTTAAAGGTTTAAAGTGATTTTTTTAATGACCCGGTTAAGCGCAGCTGGAACCTGTAGAGCTACATTCGTAGGATGTGGGTTGTCTAAATTCATATGA
Organism: Streptopelia decaocto; assembly: GCF_964273445.1. Taxonomy (NCBI): domain Eukaryota; kingdom Metazoa; phylum Chordata; class Aves; order Columbiformes; family Columbidae; genus Streptopelia; species Streptopelia decaocto. The sequence continues at coordinate 6,277 of NW_028115766.1, forward strand.
TGTGAATTGATCTATAACATAGTCTTATATACATATAATAAGTTAGCTAGTCTGTTGTAAGAGTAGGCCTTGGTAACAGTGGGAATGCCCTGTAGTGGAAAAACCCGACGTGATGAAGCCAAGGACAAGAAACAAAGGACTTACAGTGAAAACCAGGTGTCTTCTCCTTGCAACAAAGTATATCCTATGATTATGAAGCTAGCAACTGTATATCTTATGACCATGAAACTAGCAACTATTAGCAACTATTAGCGATGGGAATGTAGCTTGTAAAATCTTCTCAGCCGAACTAACTTTGCAAAATGTAACTAATCAGTATGTAACACGTAAGCCTTAGACTATATAAATGTCTCGCCTCTGATCAATAAATTGGATATCTTGCTTGCATCAAGTCGTGTCCCCGTCTCTTAGTCGCGGCAAATGGTGACCCCGACGTGATAACGTGATGCGTGATCGTCTGTGACAGGATCGCAGGTCCATTAACCGCCTGCCTGGTGGCAGCCCAGGGCGAGGTGGCCGGCCGCGACATCCCGCAGCCGCAGAACTTGGGAAGTGCTGCTGAAAGAAAGAAGCCGGCCGGCAAATCAATCCCTCCGTCTGGAACGAGAGGTGAGCCGCTGCGGGAAAGATGGGGAATCAGGAGAGTTCCCCCGAAAGAGACGTTTATGAGCACATGAAAACTCTGCTTAATAAGCAGGGAAAAGGAGCTCTTTCAGGACAAGATCTTAAATTAATCCCAAAATGGGTGCAAGTTACGGTCCCTACGGTGACTGCCTCCTCAATTTTTACGCTTGAACTTTGGGACAATATAGAGCAGAGGGAATGGAATGGAGTTAGCGGTGGAAATCATGGGACTGCCTTAAAAGACCTTGGGGCTGAACGATCTGCTGCTGCTGGAATTTTTGCAGCTTTGCAGCCTGATAAGTATCCTGAAAGTTGCTGTGAAGTTCACCCGGCTTGTGTCTGTGATACCCTCCCTACTCCATCCCCTGCTGTACTGTCGGCGCCCCCGATGGCTCAGCAGTCCGGGGCGGGGGGAGGAAAAATGCCGAGCGGGTGGCCTCCTGTACCATCGTCCAGAGGATTGGAGTCGGACAACTTACTCAAAGACCCTGTGAAAGCTGAGAATGCTAAAGTTGTAAACGAGTGTACTATCAGTCCCTTTACCAATTTTACCAGTTTGCTTTTACTGTTTTTTAACCCTCTAACCCCTACGAAAGAGCAGAGGGAGTCACCGGATGAGAACTGGGCAAAGGAACTCTGTGAAAGGTAACAGCTATAGATCATTAGAGACACTAATTGAAACACCGTAATCAGGGTCCCAATGAGACTTACACGCAATTTATTGACCATCTTCAAGAGGCCATCAGTAAGCAGGTTAAAAACTTGGAAGCTGAGAAAGCATTGGTGTTTCAATTAGCAGTAGAGAATGCTAATGTTTGCTATCAACATGTTATTTGCGAGTTTTACAGTGCATATTGTGTGTTTCTGTGTATTGCCTCTCTGAAAATCAAGCGGCTTGTCAGGAATGTGAGTTAACTGTTTTCAAGCAGACCTGTGCGTTCTCCCCCCCCCCCCCCGCCTTTCCCTTCTTCCCTCCCTCCCTCTTCTCAAGGTTTTTACTTGCAAGATGGGGTTAGGAATAATTGTTTTCAGCTGTGTTCCTAAAAAATCAGTATTGCGAGGTGTTTTAAAACTTGGGAAAGCACTCGGAATTATAAGGAAGGAAGATCTTGTTAAATATTGAAATCAGTGTTTGCTGCTGTATGAGTTAAATGATTAGGGAAAGTGTCCGGAGGATAGAATCTTGTTGCAACTAATGTTGTTTTTGAGGCCAGCAGAGCGGGACAAAATGAATCCCTGCAAGAGATCATTAAATCATCTCAGACAGCTGAGAGACTTAACTGATAACACACAGGTCGCGAAACTTGTTAAAGTCTGCAAGGTTCTTTCCTCATTAACCTGTGTTCTTTGTGGGTATCTGTTTAAGTATGTTGCAATTTTGGTAGGTCTGTGCTATATAGTATGATAAGTTCGTACTCTGTTAAATCGTGAGAATCCGTTGACTCAAAATGTGCATTTTGTGATGGTTCGGAAGATCATGAGTGATTTGATTCCTTGCTGCGTGAATGTGATCGTAAAAATTTTGCGTGTAGTAGCTGTTGTTTTTCTCTCTAGCATGCTAGCTTTATTCCAATATCCAGACTTGCGCAACTCTGTGACAGGCTGTCTCTCATCTCGGTACACTAAATTTGGCTTTTTCATATGCACATCAAGTAAAGAATCCAGGTTTTGGATTAACAGTTATAGCGCACCAGATGAGACACTGAAAACAAAACAAAGCAAAAAGGAAGCCTTGCCCGGTTCAGCTCATTACGATGGCGGGGGGGCGAGTACTGATGGGCTCCGGCGCCGCTGACCTGTTTTGTCAGGGAGACCCAGAGGTACCTCCACCTGCCTGAGCAGTGAGCGGCTCAAAGGTGCAATGCAAAAATTGAGATATTGTCTTAAATTAGTGTGACTGTGATCTATCTGCATATTTGACCTGGGTATTTGGTTTTCACATCTGAGCTCAGTATTTTGGTTTGCATATTCATATTTGGTACCAAAAGAATCTTTTCTGGGGAGATAATTACAAAATGGGAACCGGTTCCACTGCTAAAATTCCACCTTGCTCCCCCTTTAGGATGCATCCTTACACCTTGGAGCAATTGCTTATATTGTTAGAAAAGTATTTAAATTGTTAAAATGCTATGATAGATGTGAATTTAGAAGAGGTTGTATTTAAAAGTTGCTAGAATATTAACTGATTTAGATTTAGGAAAATAGAGTAATGGATTGAGGTTTATTATACTGGTTTATACTGTTTTTGACATGTCTAATTATAAAAGGTAAATAGAGCTAAGGAATGTGTAACTGAGAAGTTTCCCAGAGCCTCCTTCTACATCACTGCGCTCACCCCAAGTAGTAGAGCAGTTACTGCAAAAGATTAACAATTATCTATGGGACACATTGTACCCTCTACAAGTCCCTGGAATTCACCTGTTTTTGTTATTAAAAAAACAAATGGCAAGTGGCGCTTGCTCCATGACCTGAGAAAAATTAATGACGCTATGGAAAACATGGGAGCCCTGCAGCCCGGGCTACCGTCACCTACCATGATCCCTCGAGATTGGCATTTAACTATCATAGATCTTAAAGATTGCTTTTTCAATATTCCATTGCATCCAGACGATGCTCCTAAATTTGCTTTTTCGGTCCCTAGCGTCAACATGCAAGCTCCTTTGCAAAGATACCAGTGGGTTGTGCTACCACAGGGAATGAAAAATAGTCCCACAATATGCCAATGGTATGTGGCCAAAATACTTAGTCCTGTCAGAACCGTGATGCCTGCTGCATTGTTATATCATTATATGGATGACATTCTAGTGGCAGCACAATACTATGAAGTTATGGAGAAAGCCGTAGCCCTTGTCGTGGCTGCTGTAAAATCAGCAGACCTCTGTATTGCGCCAGAAAAAATCCAAAAAGTGCCACCTTGGAAATACCTAGGATGGCGTATAAGGGCTCAGACTATTACTCCGCAACCTTTACAAATACAGGCGAATGTAAAAAATTTACATGATGTGCAGAAACTGCTGGGAACAATCAATTGGGTCAGACCATTGCTAGGAATCACTAATGCAGATCTCAGTCCCTTATTCGAAATGCTTAAAGGAAGCTCAGACTTAAACGCTCCACGAAGTCTCAGTCCTGAGGCCATAGCTTCCTTGCATAAAGCTGCAGCAGCGATTACCTCCAGACAAGCACATCGATGGGAACCAGAATTGCCTTTTCAATTAATCATCCTTAACCCTGCTCGACAGCCTCATGCACTTATTTTCCAATGGGACTGCCAGAAAACGGACCCCTTACTAATCATTGAATGGATCTTTTTGCCTAACCAAGCCACAAAGACTATCTCAACACAGCATGAGATGTTTGCATCTTTAATCATCAGAGCTCGACAGCGATTACTTACCCTGGCAGGCACAGACTTTAGCCTTATATGTATGCCAGTAACAAGTGTTTACCTGCAATGGTTACATCAACAATCAGATGCATTAGGCATAGCTCTAACTGGCTATGCAGGCCAACTCACTTGTCATCCGCCTTCTCACAAACTGTTAGGCATTGACTTTCACCTTTTACCCATTCCAAAGCGGAGTGACCAACCTTTACAGGCTCTTACTGTTTTTACAGATGGCTCTGGGAGATCTCACAAGTCAGTTATCCTTTGGTGGAATAGCCAATACCAACAATGGGAATCTGATATTGAAACTGTACAGGGTTCTCCTCAAATAGTGGAGTTATCTGCAGTGGTTAGAGTTTTTCGTAAATGGTCTGTTCCTCTTAACATAATTACTGATTCTGCTTATGTTGCAGGAATTGTTAGCCGAGCCGAAGCTTCTGTTTTACGAGATGTTTCTC
>NW_028115765.1:0-14655 GCF_964273445.1 Streptopelia decaocto
GGTGAGGCCCAACCCACCTGTGCTCGTTGAGCTCCAGCTCCAGCTCGGCCGCCTTGGACGCCAGGCCACGCTGCCTCCTGCCGCAGCCGGTTGAACCGGGCGACCACCTGCGGGGACACGGACGCTTGACAGGGCCGAGCCCCCCAACGCCCCAGGGCCCTCCCCCGCTGCCCGGGGGGCTCCAGGGCCGTCCCCAGGCCATCTTTCCCCCACCTCAGCGGGCGAGCCCCGCCTCTTCCGGCACCAAGCGGAAACGGCGCCATCTTGCGTGAGGGCAGCGGCGCTGCGTCCCCTCGGTATCCCCAACAGGGCATGTAGGGAAAGTGGGGGAGAAAATGGGGGTCCGGGGAGAATTGGGGGGTTCGGGGGGGGTGCAGGGGGCGAGGGGAGCTTGGGAGACGGTCTGAGGGTGCGGGGAGGGAGTTTGGGGCAAATAGAGCGGGTTGGGGGAGCTGGGGCGTTGGGGGTGCTGGGGTATTGGTTTGGGAGTCCTGGGGCAGTTTGGGGGTGCTGGGGCAGGTTTGGGGGTGCTGGGGGCAGTTTTAGGGTGTAATGGGGCAGTTTTGGGGGGTTCTGGGGGCACTTTGGGGTGCTGGGGTTTTGGGGGGTTCTGGAGGCTTTTTTGGGGTACTGAGTGTAGTTGGGGGGTTCTGGGGGCATTTTGGGGGTGCTGGGGGCATTTGGGGGTACTGAAGGTAGTTTGGGGCTTCTGGAGGCAGTTTTGGGGATGCTGGGTTATTCGGGGGTTCTGGGGGTAGTTTTGGGGGGTTCTGGGGACATTTTTGGGCTACTGAGTGTAGTTCGGGGGTGCTGGGGCGGTTCGGGGGACACTTGGGGGGTGCTGGGGGCAGCAGCCGTGACCCCCCCATCCCTCCCCAGGCTGCGGGTGCTGCCCCGACCCCCCCTTCGCCTCCTGCGCCCGGGTCCCCATCGTGTCCCCCAACGTCCCCACGGCTTCGCCACCCCCGACAGGTACCGGGGATGGGGGGGATGACCCATAGTGACCCCAAAATGACCCACAGGGTCCCTGGGGGTGACCTCAGGTGGCCCCCGCGGTCCCCAACATCCCCTGGTCCCACAGCCCCCCCAGCCCCATGGCGCGTCCCCCGCGGGCGCTGGTGGCCGTGGCGCAGGTGACATCGACGCCGGACAAGGAGCGGAACTTGGCGGGCTGCGCCGCGCTGGTGCGGGAGGCGGCGGGACGCGGCGCCGCCATCGTCTTCCTCCCCGAGGGCTTCGACTTCATCGGCACCGACCCGGCGCAGACGCTGAGCTTGGCCGAGAGCCTGGACGGGGACATCATGGGACGATACGCCAACCTGGCCAGGTACGCCCGGGGACCGCCGGGACGCCGGTGTCACCTGCGGGACCCCCCGGGTGACCCTGTGGCGTTGTCCCCAGGGAGTGCGGCGTGTGGCTGTCGCTCGGTGGCTTCCACGAGCGTGGCGAGGACTGGGCCACCACCCAGCGCATCTACAACTGCCACGCGCTGCTGGACCCCGCTGGTGAGACCCCCCCCAAACCCCGCCAAGCGGGGTCACCGGGCGATGCAAACGTGTCCCCCCGTCTTGTCCCCAGGTCAGCTGGTGGCCACCTATAGGAAGACCCACCTGTGTGACGTGGAGCTGGAGGGACGCGTCTCCATGAAGGAGAGCGGCTTCACCAACCCCGGCGCTGAGATTGTGCCGCCCGTCAGCACCCCGGCCGGGAAGGTACACGGGGGTCGCCTGCTGTCCCCAAGCTCCTCACAGAGCCCCCCAAGGGTGCGGTGTCCTTGCTGATGTTCCCTTCTGGTCCCCGACAGCTCGGCCTCGCCATCTGCTACGACCTGCGGTTCCCGGAGCTGTCGCTGGCGCTGCGCCGCGCCGGTGCCGACATCCTCACCTACCCCTCGGCCTTCACCTTCCCCACCGGCGCCGCGCACTGGGAGGTGAGCACGAGGCTCCACAACCCCCCTGGGCAGCCTGGGCCAGGCTCTGCCACCCTCACCCCAACACGTTGCTTCTCATCTTCCAGCGGAACCTCCTGTCTTGCAGTTTGCACCCATTGCCCCTTGTCCTGTTCCTGGTTGTCACCAGCAGAGCCTGGCTCCATCCTCCTGACACTGCCCCTTTCCATCTTGATCCCCAGCAATGAGTCCCCCCTCAGGCTCCTCTTGTCCAGCTCCAGAGCCCCAGCTCCCTCAGCCTTTCCTCACCCGGGAGATGCTCCACTCCCTCCAGCATCTTGGTGGCTGCGCTGGACTCTCTCCAGCAGTTCCCTGTCCTGCTGGAGCTGAGGGGCCACAACTGGACACAAGATTCCAGGTGTGGTCTCCCCAGGGCAGAGCAGAGGGGCAGGAGAACCTCTCTGGACCCAGCTGGTCTCCCATCCAAGCACTGACCAGGCCCGACCCTGCTTAGCTTCCCAGATCAGGTGTTCTCAGGGTGCTCAGGCTGTGTATCTGTGAGGTCTCCCATCCAAGTACTGACCGGGCCCGACCCTGCTTAGCTTCCCAGATCAGACCAGATGGGGCGTTCTCAGGGTGCTCTGGCTGTATATATTACATTATGTATATATATATGTTCCCCAATATATCCTTATAGTATCTGAACTAAACCCTTTATTCAAGGGCAGAGCAGAGGGGCAGGAGAACCTCTCTGACCTACTGACCACCCCCTTCTAACCCACCCCAGGTCCCTTCCTGGCCACAAGAAAACCACCCCTGTCCCCCCAGGTGCTGCTGCGGGCGAGGGCCATCGAGACCCAGTGCTACGTGGTGGCGGCGGCGCAGACGGGGCAGAACCACGAGCGCCGCGTGTCCTACGGCCACTCGCTGGTGGCCGATCCCTGGGGGACCGTGGTGGCTCAGTGCGGCGACACCCCCGGGCTCTGCTACGCCAACATCGACCTCGAGTACCTGCAGCGCGTCCGCCGCCAGATCCCGGTGCACCAGCACCGGCGCCACGACCTGTACGGCACCACGACGCCCCAATCGATGCATTAACACCCAAATCCACTCCATTTCGAAGCGTTTCGCCCCAAAACGCAGCCGCTGGATGCGCATGGGGCTCCCCGTGCCGCTGCCACAGGGGTGTCCCCCCAAATCTCGGCGTCCCCCCCGTTTTTGGGTGCGCTCGAGGGGGTCGGGAAGGAAGGAAGGAGGCGGGCGCTGCGGTCGCTGTTTATTCCGAGAAACCCGAAGCTACACAGGGAACGGGACGTTAAGAGTGAAGTTTTAAAAAATACAGAAATCACAGAAATTACAGCGAGTTGTGGCAGAATTGTCCATGAGCGGATAAGGGGGGGGGGGGTGCGGTGGGGGGGGCCACACGCACCACAAATCCCCTGGTGGGGGGGGAACTGCACCCAATTGGGGAGAAAAACCACAAAATGGGGATGGAGCTCAAAAAAACCCCCTCGGAGCCACAGGCAGCGGGTTGGGGGGAAAACGGTTGTTTTTGGGGGGGGGGTGCGGAGCTGCTGACCCCCCCCTATGTGTGGGCAGGGCTGGGCTGCCAGCAACGCCTGCCCCTTGGACCAGTTAGTCCCAGTTTGTCCCAGTTGCCAGCTGGAGGGGGGGGGCAGAGCCAGGCGGCCGCAGAGGGGACAGGTGGAGGTTGGGGCGGGGGGTCCCTTGGCGCTGGTCCCCCCCAGGGGAGGGGACACGAAGGCACATGGTCCGGGGGACACAGTGGGGGGGGGGTGTGGGGACAGTTTGACTCCTGAGAAACCCCCCTGAGGCGCCCGGGGGGGATTGAGGGACAAACAGCACGGGGGACACAACCCAGAGGGGACACACAACCCAGGGCGGGATCCCCCAGCACACGGAGCCCCCAAGACGGTGACACAAGGGACAAAGCCACCCCTGAGCCCACCCGGTATAACACCCCCCCCAAGGCAGGATTTTTGCCCTTTTTCCTGTGTGTGTGTGTGTGTTTGTTTTTAATGGATGTAAAAGAAAAGAGAAGAAAAGAAGGAAAAACGAAGCGCAAGAGGCGACAAGAGGGGCCGGGGGGTGGAAACACGAAGCCTCCGAGTCGCACCATCCCAGGCCAAGGGGGGGGGGGTGGGTTCCACCGTTTCCTTTCCTTTTCCAAACCAAAAACCAGAACCAAACCAAAGCAAAACCCCAAAGCGTTGGAGTGGGGGGAACGCACGGGGCTCAAGGAGCCGTTTGCAGCATCAAGTTCCTCAGGAGTTTCTGGCGGCCGAGCTCGTAATCCTCCTCGTCCACATTGACCAGCAGTTTGATGGCCTCGTGGCCCACGGCCTGTTTGAGCGAGTCCGTGATGAAGACGCCCTTGAGGGCCTCCAGCAAGGAGCCGTTGATGTAGTCGCGCCAAAAGGCGTCGAGGTAGGTGAGCTCGGAGAATTTGATGTCGCAGATGATGGAGCCCAGGTCGCGCGATTTGAGGATGGTGTTGGCCTGGTTGAAACGCTCGAACTGGCGCTCCAGCGGGTCCTGCTTGTTGGAGAAGACGTTGCCCTGCAGCGCCGTCTCGTGCTGGCAGTACTCGGCGCGGACGCGCAGGCGGATGTCTATGGGGGGGAGGGAAAACGGCGTTAAATTAAGGTAATTCGATTAAAAAGCGTGCTGTGGTTATAAAACGAAGTTTCGGAGCAAATATGAGGACTTGGTGCTTTAAGCTTCAACAGTTGTTGGAGCATCTTAGTGCAGTTCCCTGTCCTGCTGGAACTGAGGGGCCACAACTGGACACAAGATTCCAGGTGTGGTCTCCCCAGGGCAGAGCAGAGGGGCAGGAGAACCTCTCTGACCTACTGACCACCCCCTTCTAACCCCCCCAGGTCCCATTGGCTTCCTGGCCACAAGGGCCCAGTGCTGGCTCAGCCCACAGCACCCGCTGTTCACAGCTGGTCTCCCATCCAACTACTGACCGGGCCCGACCCTGCTTAGCTTCCCAGATCAGACAAGATGGGGCATTCCCAGGGTGCTATGACTGTATATATTACATGTATGTATATACATATGTTCCCCAAGTATGTCCTGATAGTGTCTGAACTAAACCCTTTTTCAAGGGCAGAGCAGAGGGGCAGGAGAACCTCTCTGACCTACTGACCCCCCCCTTCTAACCCCCCCCAGGTCCCATTGGCTTCCTGGCCACAAGGGCCCAGTGCTGGCTCATGGTCCCCCTGCTGTCCCCAGGACCCCCAGCTCCCTTTTCACTGCTCCAACAGCTCATTCCCAACTTACACTGGAACCTGGGCTTGTTCTGCCCACATTCAAGACTCTACACTTGCCCTTGTTCTATTTCATCACATTTCTCCCCGCCCAGCTCTCCAGCCTGTCCAGGTCTCTGATGGCAGCACAGCTTCCAGTGTCACCCACTCCTCCCAGCTTGGTGTCACCAGCAAACTTGCTGTCACTCTGTTCCCTCATCCAAGTCATTGATGAATATATTGAATAGTGCTGGTCCCAGCACTGCCCCCTGATGCTCTGCACTGGATCCAGGCCCCAAGTGGACTCTGCCCCATTGGCCACGACCCTCTGGCTTCTTCCCTTCACCAGTTCGCAGTCACCTCACCCCCTGCTCATCCAGCCCGCAACCAGAAGCGACGCGGGGAACGGGATAAGAGTGAAGTTTTAAAATATACAGAAATCACAGAAATTAGAGTGGCAGAATTGTCCATGAGCGGAGAGGGGGGTGCTTTGTACTTTGGGACCCCCAAAACACCCCCAAAGCCCCCCCAAGAGTGCTCACCACACGTCTGCTTCTCCTTGGGATCCGGCGTCGCCGACTTCCTGCGCTTGCGCTGGCTGCCCGGGAGGGTCCGGCCGCGGCCCGGCCGCTTGGCGCAGAGCTGGGGGCCCGCGGGGGAGCAGCACACAACGGGGTGCTGGGGAGGCACTGGGGACACACGGGGGACAATGAGCCCGTCGGCACAGCCTGGGGATGCTGAGGCCCCCCCCCCAGCTCATGGGATGGGGACACGGAGCCCTCCGCTTGCGGGATGGGGACACTGAGCCCCCCACTTGCGGGATGGGGACACCGAGCCCCCCACTTGCGGGATGGGGACACCGAGGCCTCTGGTTGATGGGATGGGGACACCGAGCCCCCCGGTTCGTGGGATGGGGACACCAAGCTCCCCACTTATGGGATGGGGACACCGAGCCCCCCGGCTTGCGGGATGGGGACACCGAGGCCCCCACTCACGGGATGGGGACACCAAGCCCCCTCATTTAAGATGGGGACACCGAGCCCCCAGTTCACGGATTGGGGACACCAAGGCCTCTGGTTGATGGGATGGGGACACCAAGGCCCCCACTTAAGATGGGGACACTGAGCCCCCCACTTGCGGGATGGGGACACCGAGGCCCCCACTTGCGGGATGGGGACACCGAGCTCCCTGGTTCGCAGGATGGGGACACCGAGGCCCCCGGCCCACCATGTTGGTGCTTTTCTCTGTCCCTGACACCCCGTTCCAGCCTTGTCACCTCTCCGGTGTCCCCCCCATCCCAAGGGACGTCCAGCAGCCCCAGGAACCTGCACAAGCCCCAAGGGGGAACCCCCAAACCTCCAACCCCCCTCAAAACCAAGCACCCCCCAGCACAGTCACTCCCCGAACCATATGTCACCCCCATCCCCCCCCTTCCTGGGGTGACACCCACCTGGTTTGTGGGGGTGGCCGAGCCCGTGTCCCCCCGCCGCGCCGTGTGCCCGCGGGGTCACGTAACGGATGGACGTCTCCTCCAGGTACTTGTCCACCAGGTCCGGACACACTGCGGGGGGGACACGGGAGTGAGGGGGGGCACAGGGGACGTGGATCTGCTGAGGGGTGACGGAGGGGACACAGGTCCCCATGTCCCACAGGGGAGACAGAGGGCCCTACAGGATGGACAGAGGGGACATGGATCCCCTGAGTGGGGACAGAGGGGACACAGGTCCCTACAGGAGGGACAGAGGGGACATGGATCCCCTGAGTGGGGACAGAGGGGACACAGGACCCTACAGGGGGGACAGAGGGGACACAGGACCCTACAGGGGGGACAGAGGGGACATGGATCCCCTGAAGGGTGACAGAGGGGGACATAGGTCCCTACAGGAGGGACAGAGGGGTCATGGATCCCCTGAAGGGTGACAAAGGGGACACAGGTCCCTCCTGAAGGGTGACAAAGGGGACACAGGTGTCAGGTTGGAGGCCGGGATGCTTTTTTGGGTTGATTTTGTCCTGTTTGGGAGCTCCGGGACGGATCCTGCCCAACCCCACACCAGCCAAGGGCAATTGGGGACCGAGTTTCGCTGGTTTGGAGCCAAGAACAGGGTGGGAGGGGAAGAAACTCCAAAGGACTCGGGGAGCAGGAACCGGCTGGTTAAACCTGGGCCAGACTCCCCGAACCGCCCGTCGCAACCCGCACGGAAAGCGCTTTCTTCATAAAGCCGCTTGAAATGCTACTTTGGTGCGTTTGATGGAAGCGTTTCCGCCCCACCCGAGGTTGGTTTTTGTGCAAAACAACCCAAAAGCTGCTCAAGAAACACAAACGGCGCCGCTGTCCCCCCCGTGCACCCCGAAACCGGGAGGTTTTGGTTCCTGCCTCCACCAGCAGAAACTGGGGAGACTCGGCAGCGCCGAGAAAGGCCAATTATCCTCATTTACAGCGAAGATGCTAATTAGAGTGGTTGGGTTTTGGCTCAGCCCTTTGAACTCTGAATTGGGGTTTTTAGTCCAAAAAAGGAGCTGGCGGAGGGATCAGCTCAGCCTGGCAGCTCCACTGGGAGCCAGAGGGATGGGACTGGGAGAACTGGGAGCACTGGGAGCCGGAGGGAGGGAACTGGGAGCCGGAGGGAGGGAACTGGGAGCCGGAGGGAGGGAACTGGGAGCCGGAGGGAGGGAACTGGGAGCCGGAGGGAGGGAACTGGGAGCCGGAGCTGCAGCAATCCCAGTTCTCTGCTTCTGAAGGAAGGAGGAAACTGTGGGGTTTGCCAGAAATGAAGCCAAATCTCTACCCCAGCGAGGAGGAGGAGGACGATGGGGCCCTAACGAAGGCCAGGCTCGTTAGACACCCACTAACCAGGCTCATTAGGCTCACCGGGCCACCAGCCCTAACGAAGGGCAAAGGGTGGGCTCATTAGGTGCCCACTCACCAGGCTCCTTAGACACCCACTAACCGGACTCATTAGGCTCACAGGGCCACCAGCCCTAACGAAGGGTGGGCTCGTTAGTCACCCGCTCCCCAGGCTCGTTGGGCTCACTGGGCCACCAGCCCTAATGAATGGCAAAGGGCAGACTCATTAGGCTCACCAGGCCACCAGCCCTAATGAAAGGTGGGCTCTTGAGGCTCCCCAGGCCACCAGCCCTAATGAACAGCAAAGGGTGGGCTCATTAGGCTCCCCAGGCCACCAGCCCTAACGAAAGGTGGGCTCATTAGGCTCCCCAGGCCACCAGCCCTAATGAATGGCAAAGGGCGGGCTCATTAGGCTCACCAGCCCTAACGAAAGGTGGGCTCATGAGTCACCGCCTCACCAACCTCATTTGCTCCCCGGGCTCATTACACCTAACGAAGGGCACGCTCATTAGCTCACTCACCGGGCCGCCGGCGCTTGAGCGTGACGTAGGGCAGCAGGTCGTGGCGCGTGATGATGCGCAGCAGCTGCAGCACCTGCCGCAGGTTGGTCTCGTCGCAGCGGCCCTGCCGCTCCAGCGCCAGCAAGAAGTCCCTGCCGCTGCGGATGGCGCCGCGCTCGGCCTCGTCGATCACGTCCACGAAGAGGAAGGACAGGACGCGCACGTCGCGGTGCGTCAGCTGCGCGCCCACCACGTCGAACATGCGGTGCAGGCTGTAGAGCCCGTGCTCGCGGTCGCCTCGCTCCTCCGGCCAGGCCTGAGCGCGGCGGCGCTTCGGGGCGGCCATCGCGGCGGCCTCGGGGCGGGGGGAACCTGGAGATACGGAGGGAATGGAGTTTAGTGCGTTTCACGTCGATATTGGGGTTAAAACACCCATGTGGTAGCTGCGTTGTGGCCCTGGGAGACGTGGAGGGAACTGGTTTAGTGACTTTGATATCGATGGGTGGATAAAACCCCACGCTGGTCCCTGGGGATGCAGAAGGAACAGGGTTTGAGCCCTCGCACATTGAAATTTGGGGACAAAATCGCAATGTGGTCCCTGCGCCACGGTCCTGGGGATGCAGAGAGAACAGGATGTGATCCCTTTCCCATCAATATTGGGGTAAAAACCCCCATCTGGTCCCTGGGGGTGCAGAGGGAACAGGGTTTGATCCCTTTCCCATCACTATTGGGGTAAAAACCCCCATCTGGTCCCTGGGGGTGCAGAAGGAACAGGGTTTGATCCCTTTCCCATCAATATTGGGGTAAAAGCCCCAATATGGTATCAGTGCTATGGCCCTGGGGATGCAGAGGGAACAGGGTTTGATCCCATTCCCATCAATATTGGGGTAAAAACCCCAATTTGGTCCCTGGGGGTGCAGAGGGAACAGGGTTTGATCCCTTTCCCATCAATATTGGGGTAAAAGCCCCAATATGGTATCAGTGCTGGGGCCTTGGGGACGCAGAGTGAATAGAGTTTAGTCCCTTTCCCATCGATATTGGGGTAAAACCCCCAATCTGGTCCCTGGGGATGCAGACGGAACAGGGTATAGTCCCTTTCACATCGATATTTGGTTACAAACCCCAATCCGGTCCCTGCACTGCACCCCTGGGGACAGGGAGGGAACAGGATTCGATCCTTTTCCCATCAATATTGGGGTAAAAAGCCCAATCTGGTCCCTGGGGGTGCAGAGGGAACAGGGTTTGATCCCTTTCCCATCAATACTGGGGTAAAAACCCCCATCTGGTACCTGTGCTGCAGTCCTGGGGACAGAGAGGGAACAGGATTTAATCCCTTTCATATCAAAATGTGGTTAAAAACCCCACATTGGTCCCTGTGCCACGGTCCTGGGGATGCAGAGAGAACAGGATTTGATCCCTTTCCCATCAATAACGGGGTAAAAACCCCCATCTGGTCCCTGGGGCTGCAGAGAGAACAGGATTTGATCCCTTTCCCATCAATAACGGGGTAAAAACCCCCATCTGGTCCCTGGGGCTGCAGAGGGAACAGGGTTTGATCCCTTTCCCATCACTATTGGGGTAAAAACCCCCATCTGGTCCCTGGGGGTGCAGAGGGAACAGGGTTTGATCCCATTCCCATCAATATTGGGGTAAAAACCCCCATCTGGTCCCTGCGTCGCATCCAGCAGCGACTTGAGCTCAATTGTGCCGGGGAATCCTACACCAAAACCCACCGGTTGGGAACCGGAGCGACGAGATTGGGAACGAGGATCTTGGGAACGAGGAAAAGCCACCGAGTGTCACCAGAAGCCGCGTTTCCAGCCGGCAAAGCGCCGGGGTTTGCAGAGGGAGCTCCAAATACCCCCCCAAAAGAAGTAAAACAACCAGCAGAAACACACCCGGGTAGCGCGAGGCCTCTGCTTCCCATCCCGGCTAACAAACCAAACATAAACCTGGCTTAAACCCGACCTAAACCCCACACAAACCCACACGCCCGCTTATCGCGGAACCGCCGGCGTGTTTACACCACAACAGCCCCAAAATCCTGATCTCTGGCCTCAAAGCGGCGCCGGCTCCACCTGCCGAGTCGCCCCCAGGACCCTCTTTTCTTGCAGTTTTAGGGAAAAATGGTTAAAACAGCCTGTTTTTCCGCACCCGGGGGGGTTGCCAAGCGTCGAGTTGCGTAAACCCGGGGCAGGAATTCAGCAAACACCCTCTTTTGATTATTTAGCACCGACTAAATTCCATCCGTGCTTCTCGTGCTGCCCAAACAGAGCAAGATTCAGCAAAGAGAGTTTGGGGGGGTTGTTCTGAGTCCTGTGGTGGGTTAAAATACCCCCAAATCGCCTCGTTTTGTTCAAGAACACGACGAGGAGGCGCCGGTGACACCGCGACGTGTCCCCAAAGCCGCTCGGGAGGGGACGTCCCGCCGGGATCATGAGGATAATTTCAGGTGAACAGGAAAAACGAGCTTTGGGTGTCACTGCTCAGTCCCGGCTTTGCCCAAGGCTCGGCCTAAACCCACAAAACCCCCCTCATGCCAACACGTCCCCACCCGGACGGGCACAAAACCCAGTTTGGGGGTGAAATGGGGCTTTGTGCTTTGGTCACAACGACCCTGATTGTCCCCAAGGCAGAACCAGAACCCAACAACCATCCCAGGAGAAAATTAAAGATTTAACCAATTCCTGCTGTGCTGAGGGTGAACGGAAACGATAATGAAGAAAACAACCCTCAAAACGCCCATTAATGACCCAAAACACCATCCCGGGGGAGGAGGAGGCGCCCGGCCACGCTGCGTCACCCCATGGAGCCCTCGTGGAACCGGCGCTGTTTTGGGGTAGGTTTTGGTGCATGGATTTACCTGGGGGGGTGCGGATTGAACATCCCATTGCAGAAAACGCTCGTCACCTCTGTTCATTGCCCCGGCTAATTCCTATCACCCCAATTAACCCCTCGATCTAATCTGTGGCAGCTCCAGCTGTTGGTTTCCAGCGCCGGCCAAGCGACAACGGTAAAAAATACCCAATAAACCCCAAAGCATAGAACCCCCAGCGACCCCCCCCAACACCACCGGGTCCCCTCGACCGATTCCACCCGGTTGGGATCCACCGGAGCCTCTCGCAACCGGGGGAACCGTGAGGACGTCGGGAAAGGCGCAGGAACACCCACCTGGGCCGGGAGCTCCGCTGCTCTCGGATCCACAGTCCCAAGCAGCTCTTGGTGGCTCCGATCCCCTTTTCTCGGCGGCTCCGACCCCTTTTCTCCTCGGCTTTTGAAATAAAACCTCCTGGTGAAGCAGCTCCTGTAGTCCCGGGTCCGGCCGAACTTCCAGAGTCAGGCTGGTCGACTTGAAGCCACCCAATTTAATTTTGTGGTCTTTTTTTCTCCCCAAACCCCCCCTTTTTTTCCTACTGAATAATTTACTGCCGCGGGGAGGAGGGAAAGGCGAGTCCAGAGCTCCCCCCGTGCTCTCTAGGTCACTTCTTTCTGCACAGCCACCATTCCTGACGAACTAACTCCTCTCTTCCCGGCGGGATTTAAACCTCGCTTTGCTCTGAGGATCGCGACTCCTCCAGAAACCGGCCCGGCTTAAGTCACAAACCTTAACAAAAAGAAAAACCAAGAGAATGTCACCCGAACTGGGTTCTCCTTTGAAAACTCAGCCTATACCTCCCGTCTCCTTGGCGCTTACAACGGGCTCGTCCTAAGCAGCTCCTTAGGCCGGGTTTATCCCTCCTGCCGCGCTGGCGACGTTTAGATTCAATATTACTAAATAAACCCTTCGAAATTAAGCTCTAATCCAGCGCTAAACCCCCGGGACGGGGCTCCCCGCGCTGGGTTCTTCCCTCCCCGGGGCACCGGGCTCGTTAAAACCCCCCGGGGAACGTGTAGTGACCCCGGGAACGGCGGTGAGAGGCTCCGCGGGGAGCGGCACCACAGGCCGCCCTACCCCCCCATCCCCCGGGGCCTCCCCGCCCGGTACCGGCCGCGCTGAGCTACGGAGCGGCCTGTTCCCCGGGCCCGTCCCCTCACCCACAGGCACCGCCGAGGCCTCCCTTACAGCGCCCCCGCCATGCCCGCCGGCCCGGCCCCCGCTGCGCTCTGGGGCGCCGCCCCGGGGGGAGTCGCGGCCTCCCCGTCACGGCCGGGCCAGGCCCGGCGCCGCCATGTTGGCTCCGTCCGCTCCGCTCCCCGCTCGCAAACGGCCGCGGCGGCTCACGGAGCGACGCAACATCCGGGGACGCGCCGCGGCCCCGCCCCTCGACGCGCAGGGCGCCCACGCCTACATCCGGGCTACACTCACCCTCCTCCGCCTTCACGCTCATTCGGAATGCTAAGGAACGCGGCGCCCTCTTGGATAAGGGCAGAAGGGCGGGCGCATCCGGGTCACCAACCGCCGGCTTCAGCGCCCTTCGGGAGCATTGCGGAGCGGCCGCCATGTTGGGGGAGGGCAAGCTGGCAAGGCCGCCATTTTGGGAGAGGGCAGGCGGGGTCCGCCGGGCGCGGCTTCGCGCCTGCTGAGGGGCATGAGAGGGCGCCGCCATCTTGAGTGAGGGCAGAGCGAACGGCGCTGAACCTGGGGGGCCTCTGGGTTTTGGGGGGGCTCCCTGAGGGCGGGAACATGTCCCTGACCCGCCGTGTGCGGTTTAATGGGAGCCAGACACTTTATTCCCTAAAAACGGTGTAAAATCCCGGGATTTCGGTCCCAGCCCACCACGCCGCTGAATTAGTAATTATTAAATTAGCCATTAAATTAGCGATTCCTGCAAATTTCGATGCTCAGTTTGCTTCCAGAGACCAGAGGGGAGGAGAATGATGGAATTTCGCAATCCCAGTGAGCGATGTGAAGAGTCGGGTGTGCACGTGTAATCCTTGGCCATACATACATATAATCCACATATAGAACATGTATAATCCCTGCCCTGTTTCCCCTCCATGACATGAACCATTTAACACATCTGGGGCTCAGTTTGGACCCGGGCTCCTCCCTGAGAAGGATTTGGAAAGCGGGGGCCCCATGGGGACAATGGGAGGCTCATGAGGACAAGGGGGCACCCTGGGGACAAGGGGGGACCCTGGGGACAAGGGGGGACCCCTGGGGACAAGGGGGTGGTCCTGGGGACAAGAAGGGGCCCTGGGAACAAGGGGGGACCCATGGGGACAATGGGAGACTCATGAGGACAAGGGGGGACCTGTTGGTACAAGAGGGGACCCTTGGGGACAAGAGGGGGCCCTGGGGACAATGCGGGACCCCTGGGGACAAGGGGTGACCTGTGGGGACAAGGGGGGGCCCCCATGGGGACAATGGGAGACTCATGAGGACAAGGGGGGACCCTGGGGACAAGGAGGGGGTCCTGGGACAAGAAGGGGGCCCTGGGAACAAGGGGGGACCCATGGGGACAATGGGAGACTCATGAGGACAAGGGGGGACCCTGGGGACAAGGGGGGACCCTTGGGGACAAGAGGGGGCCCTGGGGACAAGGGGGGACCAATGGGGACAAGGGGGTGGTCCTGGGACAAGAAGGGGGCCCTGGGAACAAGGGGGAACCCATGGGGACAATGGGAGACTCATGAGGACAAGGGGGGACCCTGGGGACAAGGGGGGACCCCTGGGGACAAGGGGGGGGTCCTGGGACAAGAAGGGGCCCTGGGAACAAGGGGGGACCCATGGGGACAATGGGAGACTCATGAGGACAAGGGGGGACCCTGGGGACAAGGGGGGCCCTGGGGACAAGGGGGGACACATGGGGACGAGAAGGGGGTCCTGGGGACAATGGGGGACCCATGCGGACAATGGGGTACTCATGAGGACAAGGGGGGGACCCATGGGGACAATGGGGTACTCATGAGGACAAGGGGGGGTCATGGGGACAAGGGGGGGCCCTGGGGACAAGGGGGGGACCCATGGGGACAAAGTGGGGACCCATGGGGACAAGGGGGTTGAGGGGGGGATCCCTGGGGGTCCCCTCCGAAGCGAGGGGTCCTTGTGGGGTCCCCCGTCCCCAGGAAAAGGCCCCTGGGCCCCGGGCTCGTCCCCGTCCCCATCCCCATCCCCGGCAGATGGTGCCGGGCGGGTGCACCCGCACCCATGTTGGGGGGGGACACCCGTGGACCTCGCCCCGGCCCTGCCCTGCCCTGCCCTGCCCC
>NW_028115764.1:0-52707 GCF_964273445.1 Streptopelia decaocto
CATGGAAACTTTTCAAATCCCTCTCAAAATTGTTGAAATTCTCTTGAAGCTTTTAAAATTCTCTCTAGAATTTTCAAAATCCATGTCCACATGTTTACAATTTCACGTCAAAAAATGGCTAAAATTCCAGTTGAAATTTTTTCAAAGTCCCTTCAAAATTTTCCAATTTTTGTCCCAATTCTTCCCATTCCCATTGAAACTTTTCAAATCCCTCTCAAAATTGTTGAAATTCTCTTGAAGCTTTTAAAATTCTCTCTAGAATTTTCAAAATCCATGTCCACATGTTTACAATTTCACATAAAAAATGGCTAAAATTCCAGTTGAAATTTTTTCAAAGTCCCTTAAAAATTTTCCAATTTTTGTCCCAATTCTTCCCATTCCCATTGAAACTTTTCAAATCCCTCTCAAAATTGTTGAAATTCTGTTGAAGCTTTTAAAATTCTCTCTAGAATTTTCAAAATCCATGTCCACATGTTTACAATTTCACGTCAAAAAATGGCTAAAATTCCAGTTGAAATGTTTTCAAAGTCCCTTAAAAATTTTCCAATTTTTGTCCCAATTCTTCCCATTCCCATTGAAACTTTTCAAATCCCTCTCAAAATTGTTGAAATTCTCTTGAAGCTTTTAAAATTCTCTCTAGAATTTTCAAAATCCATGTCCACATGTTTACAATTTCACGTCAAAAAATGGCTAAAATTCCAGTTGAAATTTTTTCAAAGTCCCTTAAAAATTTTCCAATTTTTGTCCCAATTCTTCCCATTCCCATCGAAACTTTTCAAATCCCTCTCAAAATTGTTGAAATTCTCTTGAAGCTTTTAAAATTCTCTCTAGAATTTTCAAAATCCATGTCCACATGTTTACAATTTCACGTCAAAAAATGGCTAAAATTCCAGTTGAAATTTTTTCAAAGTCCCTTAAAAATTTTCCAATTTTTGTCCCAATTCTTCCCATTCCCATTGAAACTTTTCAAATCCCTCTCAAAATTGTTGAAATTCTCTTGAAGCTTTTAAAATTCTCTCTAGAATTTTCAAAATCCATGTCCACATGTTTACAATTTCACGTCAAAAAATGGCTAAAATTCCAGTTGAAATGTTTTCAAAGTCCTTAAAAATTTTCCAATTTTTGTCCCAATTCTTCCCATTCCCATTGAAACTTTTCAAATCCCTCTCAAAATTGTTGAAATTCTCTTGAAGCTTTTAAAATTCTCTCTAGAATTTTCAAAATCCATGTCCACATGTTTACAATTTCACGTCAAAAAATGGCTAAAATTCCAGTTGAAATTTTTTCAAAGTCCCTTAAAAATTTTCCAATTTTTGTCCCAATTCTTCCCATTCCCATCGAAACTTTTCAAATCCCTCTCAAAATTGTTGAAATTCTCTTGAAGCTTTTAAAATTCTCTCTAGAATTTTCAAAATCCATGTCCACATGTTTACAATTTCACGTCAAAAAATGGCTAAAATTCCAGTTGAAATTTTTTCAAAGTCCCTTAAAAATTTTCCAATTTTTGTCCCAATTCTTCCCATTCCCATGGAAACTTTTCAAATCCCTCTCAAAATTGTTGAAATTCTCTTGAAGCTTTTAAATTCTCTCTAGAATTTTCAAAATCCATGTCCACATGTTTACAATTTCACGTCAAAAAATGGCTAAAATTCCAGTTGAAATGTTTTCAAAGTCCCTTAAAAATTTCCAATTTTTGTCCCAATTCTTCCCATTCCCATTGAAACTTTTCAAATCCCTCTCAAAATTGTTGAAATTCTCTTGAAGCTTTTAAAATTCTCTCTAGAATTTTCAAAATCCATGTCCACATGTTTACAATTTCACGTCAAAAATGGCTAAAATTCCAGTTGAAATTTTTTCAAAGGCCCTTAAAAATTTTCCAATTTTTGTCCCAATTCTTCCCATTCCCATGGAAACTTTTCAAATCCCTCTCAAAATGGTTGAAATTCTCTTGAAGCTTTTAAAATTCTCTCTAGAATTTTCAAAATCCATGTCCACATGTTTACAATTTCACATAAAAAAATGGCTAAAATTCCAGTTGAAATTTTTTCAAAGTCCTTAAAAATTTTCCAATTTTTGTCCCAATTCTTCCCATTCCCATTGAAACTTTTCAAATCCCTCTCAAAATTGTTGAAATTCTCTTGAAGCTTTTAAAATTCTCTCTAGAATTTCAAAATCCATGTCCACATGTTTACAATTTCATGTCAAAAAATGGCTTAAAATTCCAGTTGAAATTTCTTCAAAGTCCCTTCAAAATTTTCCAATTTTTGTCCCAATTCTTCCCATTCCCATTGAAACTTTTCAAATCCCTCTCAAAATTGTTGAAATTCTCTTGAAGCTTTTAAAATTCTCTCTAGAATTTTCAAAATCCATGTCCACATGTTTACAATTTCACGTCAAAAAATGGCTAAAATTCCAGTTGAAATTTTTTCAAAGTCCCTTAAAAATTTTCCAATTTTTGTCCCAATTCTTCCCATTCCCATTGAAACTTTTCAAATCCCTCTCAAAATTGTTGAAATTCTCTTGAAGCTTTTAAAATTCTCTCTAGAATTTTCAAAATCCACTGTCATCATGTTTACAATTTCACGTCAAAAAATGGCTAAAATTCCAGTTGAAATTTTTTCAAAGTCCCTTAAAAATTTTCCAATTTTTGTCCCAATTCTTCCCATTCCCATCGAAACTTTTCAAATCCCTCTCAAAATTGTTGAAATTCTCTTGAAGCTTTTAAAATTCTCTCTAGAATTTTCAAAATCCATGTCCACATGTTTACAATTTCACGTCAAAAAATGGCTAAAATTCCAGTTGAAATGTTTTCAAAGTCCCTTAAAAATTTTCCAATTTTTGTCCCAATTCTTCCCATTCCATTGAAACTTTTCAAATCCCTCTCAAAATTGTTGAAATTCTCTTGAAGCTTTTAAAATTCTCTCTAGAATTTTCAAAATCCATGTCCACATGTTTACAATTTCACGTCAAAAATGGCTAAAATTCCAGTTGAAATTTTTTCAAGGTCCCTTAAAAATTTTCCAATTTTTGTCCCAATTCTTCCCTTTCCCGTTGAAACTTTTCAAATCCCTCTCAAAATTGTTGAAATTCTCTTGAAGCTTTTAAAATTCTCTCTAGAATTTTCAAAATCCATGTCCACATGTTTACAATTTCACGTCAAAAAATGACTAAAATTCCAGTTGAAATGTTTTCAAAGTCCCTTAAAAATTTTCCAATGTTTGTCCCAATTCTTCCCATTCCCATTGAAACTTTTCAAATCCCTCTCAAAATTGTTGAAATTCTCTTGAAGCTTTTAAAATTCTCTCTAGAATTTTCAAAATCCATGTCCACATGTTTACAATTTCACGTCAAAAATGGCTAAAATTCCAGTTGAAATTTTTTCAAAGTCCCTTAAAAATTTTCCAATTTTTGTCCCAATTCTTCCCATTCCCATTGAAACTTTTCAAATCCCTCTCAAAATGGTTGAAATTCTCTTGAAGCTTTTAAAATTCTCTCTAGAATTTTCAAAATCCATGTCCACATGTTTACAATTTCACATAAAAAAATGGCTAAAATTCCAGTTGAAATTTTTTCAAAGTCCCTTCAAAATTTTCCAATTTTTGTCCCAATTCTTCCCATTCCCATTGAAACTTTTCAAATCCCTCTCAAAATTGTTGAAATTCTCTTGAAGCTTTTAAAATTCTCTCCAGAATTTTCAAAATCCATGTCCACATGTTTACAATTTCACGTCAAAAAATGGCTAAAATTCCAGTTGAAATTTTTTCAAAGTCCTTAAAAATTTTCCAATTCTTGTCCCAATTCTTCCCATTCCCATTGAAACTTTTCAAATCCCTCTCAAAATTGTTGAAATTCTCTTGAAGCTTTTAAAATTCTCTCTAGAATTTTCAAAATCCATGTCCACCTGTTTACAATTTCACGTCAAAAAATGGCTAAAATTCCAGTTGAAATTTTTTCAAAGTCCCTTAAAAATTTTCCAATTTTTGTCCCAGTTCTTCCCATTCCCATTGAAACTTTTCAAATCCCTCTCAAAATTGTTGAAATTCTCTTGAAGCTTTAAAAATTCTCTCTAGAATTTTCAAAATCCATGTCCACATGTTTACAATTTCACGTCAAAAAATGGCTAAAATTCCAGTTGAAATGTTTTCAAAGTCCCTTAAAAATTTTCCAATTTTTGTCCCAATTCTTCCCATTCCCATTGAAACTTTTCAAATCCCTCTCAAAATTGTTGAAATTCTCTTGAAGCTTTTAAAATTCTCTCTAGAATTTTCAAAATCCATGTCCACATGTTTACAATTTCATGTCAAAAAATGGCTAAAATTCCAGTTGAAATGTTTTCAAAGTCCCTTAAAAATTTTCCAATTTTTGTCCCAATTCTTCCCATTCCCATTGAAACTTTTCAAATCCCTCTCAAAATTGTTGAAATTCTCTTGAAGCTTTTAAAATTC
Source organism: Streptopelia decaocto (assembly GCF_964273445.1). NCBI lineage: Eukaryota > Metazoa > Chordata > Aves > Columbiformes > Columbidae > Streptopelia > Streptopelia decaocto. The sequence goes on from NW_028115764.1 coordinate 4,446, forward strand.
TCTCTAGAATTTTCAAAATCCATGTCCACATGTTTACAATTTCATGTCAAAAAATGGCTTAAAATTCCAGTTGAAATGTTTTCAAAGTCCCTTAAAAATTTTCCAATTTTTGTCCCAATTCTTCCCATTCCCATTGAAACTTTTCAAATCCCTCTCAAAATTGTTGAAATTCTCTTGAAGCTTTTAAAATTCTCTCTAGAATTTTCAAAATCCATGTCCACATGTTTACAATTTCACGTCAAAAAATGGCTAAAATTCCAGTTGAAATTTTTTCAAAGTCCCTTAAAAATTTTCCAATTTTTGTCCCAATTCTTCCCATTCCCATGGAAACTTTTCAAATCCCTCTCAAAATTGTTGAAATTCTCTTGAAGCTTTTAAAATTCTCTCTAGAATTTTCAAAATCCATGTCCACATGTTTACAATTTCACGTCAAAAAATGGCTAAAATTCCAGTTGAAATTTTTTCAAAGTCCCTGAAAAATTTTCCAATTTTTTGTCCCAATTCTTCCCATTCCCATTGAAACTTTTCAAATCCCTCTCAAAATTGTTGAAATTCTCTTGAAGCTTTTAAAATTCTCTCTAGAATTTTCAAAATCCATGTCCACATGTTTACAATTTCACATAAAAAAATGGCTAAAATTCCAGTTGAAATTTTTTCAAAGTCCCTTAAAAATTTTCCAATTTTTGTCCCAATTCTTCCCATTCCCATTGAAACTTTTCAAATCCCTCTCAAAATTGTTGAAATTCTCTTGAAGCTTTTAAAATTCTCTCCAGAATTTTCAAAATCCATGTCCACATGTTTACAATTTCACGTCAAAAAATGGCTAAAATTCCAGTTGAAATTTTTTCAAAGTCCCTTCAAAATTTTCCAATTTTTGTCCCAATTCTTCCCATTCCCATGGAAACTTTTCAAATCCCTCTCAAAATTGTTGAAATTCTCTTGAAGCTTTTAAAATTCTCTCTAGAATTTTCAAAATCCATGTCCACATGTTTACAATTTCACGTCAAAAAATGGCTAAAATTCCAGTTGAAATTTCTTCAAAGTCCCTTAAAAATTTTCCAATTTTTGTCCCAATTCTTCCCATTCCCATTGAAACTTTTCAAATCCCTCTCAAAATTGTTGAAATTCTCTTGAAGCTTTTAAAATTCTCTCTAGAATTTTCAAAATCCATGTCCACATGTTTACAATTTCACGTCAAAAAATGGCTAAAATTCCAGTTGAAATTTTTTCAAAGGCCCTTAAAAATTTTCCAATTTTTGTCCCAATTCTTCCCATTCCCATGGAAACTTTTCAAATCCCTCTCAAAATGGTTGAAATTCTGTTGAAGCTTTTAAAATTCTCTCTAGAATTTTCAAAATCCATGTCCACATGTTTACAATTTCACATAAAAAAATGGCTAAAATTCCAGTTGAAATTTTTTCAAAGTCCCTTAAAAATTTTCCAATTTTTGTCCCAATTCTTCCCCTCTTTCCCTCCCATTGATACTTTTCAAATCCCTCTCAAAATTGTTGAAATTCTCTTGAAGCTTTTAAAATTCTCTCTAGAATTTTCAAAATCCATGTCCACATGTTTACAATTTCATGTCAAAAAATGGCTTAAAATTCCAGTTGAAATTTCTTCAAAGTCCCTTAAAAATTTTCCAATTTTTGTCCCAATTCTCCCATTCCCATGGAAACTTTTCAAATCCCTCTCAAAATTGTTGAAATTCTCTTGAAGCTTTTAAAATTCTCTCTAGAATTTTCAAAATCCATGTCCACATGTTTACAATTTCACGTCAAAAAATGGCTAAAATTCCAGTTGAAATTTCTTCAAAGTCCCTTAAAAATTTTCCAATTTTTGTCCCAATTCTTCCCATTCCCATGGAAACTTTTCAAATCCCTCTCAAAATTGTTGAAATTCTCTTGAAGCTTTTAAATTCTCTCTAGAATTTTCAAAATCCATGTCCACATGTTTACAATTTCACGTCAAAAAATGGCTAAAATTCCAGTTGAAATTTTTCAAAGGCCCTTAAAAATTTTCCAATTTTTGTCCCAATTCTTCCCATTCCCATGGAAACTTTTCAAATCCCTCTCAAAATGGTTGAAATTCTGTTGAAGCTTTTAAAATTCTCTCTAGAATTTTCAAAATCCATGTCCACATGTTTACAATTTCACATAAAAAATGGCTAAAATTCCAGTTGAAATTTTTTCAAAGTCCCTTAAAAATTTTCCAATTTTTGTCCCAATTCTTCCCATTCCCATTGAAACTTTTCAAATCCCTCTCAAAATTGTTGAAATTCTCTTGAAGCTTTTAAAATTCTCTCTAGAATTTTCAAAATCCATGTCCACATGTTTACAATTTCATGTCAAAAAAATGGCTTAAAATTCCAGTTGAAATTTTTCAAAGTCCCTTAAAAATTTTCCAATTTTTGTCCCAATTCTTCCCATTCCCATTGAAACTTTTCAAATCCCTCTCAAAATTGTTGAAATTCTCTTGAAGCTTTTAAAATTCTCTCTAGAATTTTCAAAATCCATGTCCACATGTTTACAATTTCACGTCAAAAAATGGCTAAAATTCCAGTTGAATTTTTTTCAAAGTCCCTTAAAAATTTTCCAATTTTTGTCCCAATTCTTCCCATTCCCATTGAAACTTTTCAAATCCCTCTCAAAATTGTTGAAATTCTCTTGAAGCTTTTAAAATTCTCTCTAGAATTTTCAAAATCCATGTCCACCTGTTTACAATTTCACGTCAAAAAATGGCTAAAATTCCAGTTGAAATTTTTTCAAAGTCCCTTAAAAATTTTCCAATTTTTGTCCCAATTCTTCCCATTCCCATCGAAACTTTTCAAATCCCTCTCAAAATTGTTGAAATTCTCTTGAAGCTTTTAAAATTCTCTCTAGAATTTTCAAAATCCATGTCCACATGTTTACAATTTCACGTCAAAAAATGGCTAAAATTCCAGTTGAAATGTTTTCAAAGTCCCTTAAAAATTTTCCAATTTTTGTCCCAATTCTTCCCATTCCCATTGAAACTTTTCAAATCCCTCTCAAAATTGTTGAAATTCTCTTGAAGCTTTTAAAATTCTCTCTAGAATTTTCAAAATCCATGTCCACATGTTTACAATTTCACGTCAAAAAATGGCTAAAATTCCAGTTGAAATTTTTTCAAAGTCCCTTAAAAATTTTCCAATTCTTGTCCCAATTCTTCCCATTCCCATTGAAACTTTTCAAATCCCTCTCAAAATTGTTGAAATTCTCTTGAAGCTTTTAAAATTCTCTCTAGAATTTTCAAAATCCATGTCCACCTGTTTACAATTTCACGTCAAAAAATGGCTAAAATTCCAGTTGAAATTTTTTCAAAGTCCCTTAAAAATTTTCCAATTTTTGTCCCAGTTCTTCCCATTCCCATTGAAACTTTTCAAATCCCTCTCAAAATTGTTGAAATTCTCTTGAAGCTTTAAAAATTCTCTCTAGAATTTTCAAAATCCATGTCCACATGTTTACAATTTCACATAAAAAAATGGCTAAAATTCCAGTTGAAATGTTTTCAAAGTCCCTTAAAAATTTTCCAATTTTTTGTCCCAATTCTTCCCATTCCCATTGAAACTTTTCAAATCCCTCTCAAAATTGTTGAAATTCTCTTGAAGCTTTTAAAATTCTCTCTAGAATTTTCAAAATCCATGTCCACATGTTTACAATTTCACGTCAAAAAATGGCTAAAATTCCAGTTGAAATTTTTTCAAGGTCCCTTAAAAATTTTCCAATTTTTGTCCCAATTCTTCCCATTCCCATTGAAACTTTTCAAATCCCTCTCAAAATTGTTGAAATTCTCTTGAAGCTTTTAAAATTCTCTCTAGAATTTTCAAAATCCATGTCCACATGTTTACAATTTCATGTCAAAAAATGGCTTAAAATTCCAGTTGAAATGTTTTCAAAGTCCCTTAAAAATTTTCCAATTTTTGTCCCAATTCTTCCCATTCCCATTGAAACTTTTCAAATCCCTCTCAAAATTGTTGAAATTCTCTTGAAGCTTTTAAAATTCTCTCTAGAATTTTCAAAATCCATGTCCACATGTTTACAATTTCACGTCAAAAAATGGCTAAAATTCCAGTTGAAATTTTTTCAAAGTCCCTTAAAAATTTTCCAATTTTTGTCCCAATTCTTCCCATTCCCATTGAAACTTTTCAAATCCCTCTCAAAATTGTTGAAATTCTCTTGAAGCTTTTAAAATTCTCTCTAGAATTTTCAAAATCCATGTCCACCTGTTTACAATTTCACGTCAAAAAATGGCTAAAATTCCAGTTGAAATTTTTTCAAAGTCCCTTAAAAATTTTCCAATTTTTGTCCCAATTCTTCCCATTCCCATTGAAACTTTTCAAATCCCTCTCAAAATTGTTGAAATTCTCTTGAAGCTTTTAAAATTCTCTCTAGAATTTTCAAAATCCATGTCCACATGTTTACAATTTCACGTCAAAAAATGGCTAAAATTCCAGTTGAAATTTTTTCAAAGTCCCTTAAAAATTTTCCAATTTTTGTCCCAATTCTTCCCATTCCCATTGAAACTTTTCAAATCCCTCTCAAAATTGTTGAAATTCTGTTGAAGCTTTTAAAATTCTCTCTAGAATTTTCAAAATCCATGTCCACATGTTTACAATTTCACGTCAAAAAATGGCTAAAATTCCAGTTGAATTTTTTTCAAAGTCCTTAAAAATTTTCCAATTTTTGTCCCAATTCTTCCCATTCCCATTGAAACTTTTCAAATCCCTCTCAAAATTGTTGAAATTCTCTTGAAGCTTTTAAAATTCTCTCTAGAATTTTCAAAATCCATGTCCACCTGTTTACAATTTCACGTCAAAAAATGGCTAAAATTCCAGTTGAAATTTTTTTCAAAGTCCCTTAAAAATTTTCCAATTTTGTCCCAATTCTTCCCATTCCCATCGAAACTTTTCAAATCCCTCTCAAAATTGTTGAAATTCTCTTGAAGCTTTTAAAATTCTCTCTAGAATTTTCAAAATCCATGTCCACATGTTTACAATTTCATGTCAAAAAATGGCTTAAAATTCCAGTTGAAATGTTTTCAAAGTCCCTGAAAAATTTTCCAATTTTTGTCCCAATTCTTCCCATTCCCATTGAAACTTTTCAAATCCCTCTCAAAATTGTTGAAATTCTCTTGAAGCTTTTAAAATTCTCTCTAGAATTTTCAAAATCCATGTCCACATGTTTACAATTTCACGTCAAAAAATGGCTAAAATTCCAGTTGAAATTTTTTCAAAGTCCCTTAAAAATTTTCCAATTTTTGTCCCAATTCTTCCCATTCCCATTGAAACTTTTCAAATCCCTCTCAAAATTGTTGAAATTCTCTTGAAGCTTTTAAAATTCTCTCTAGAATTTTCAAAATCCATGTCCACATGTTTACAATTTCACGTCAAAAAATGGCTAAAATTCCAGTTGACATTTTTTCAAAGTCCCTTAAAAATTTTCCAATTTTTGTCCCAATTCTTCCCATTCCCATTGAAACTTTTCAAATCCCTCTCAAAATTGTTGAAATTCTCTTGAAGCTTTTAAAATTCTCTCTAGAATTTTCAAAATCCATGTCCACATGTTTACAATTTCACGTCAAAAAATGGCTAAAATTCCAGTTGAAATTTTTTCAAAGTCCCTTAAAAATTTTCCAATTTTTGTCCCAATTCTTCCCATTCCCATTGAAACTTTTCAAATCCCTCTCAAAATTGTTGAAATTCTCTTGAAGCTTTTAAAATTCTCTCTAGAATTTTCAAAATCCATGTCCACATGTTTACAATTTCACGTCAAAAAATGGCTAAAATTCCAGTTGAATTTTTTTCAAAGTCCCTTAAAAATTTTCCAATTTTTGTCCCAATTCTTCCCATTCCCATTGAAACTTTTCAAATCCCTCTCAAAATTGTTGAAATTCCGTTGAAGCTTTTAAAATTCTCTCTAGAATTTTCAAAATCCATGTCCACCTGTTTACAATTTCACGTCAAAAAATGGCTAAAATTCCAGTTGAAATTTTTTCAAAGTCCCTTAAAAATTTTCCAATTTTTGTCCCAATTCTTCCCATTCCCATCGAAACTTTTCAAATCCCTCTCAAAATTGTTGAAATTCTCTTGAAGCTTTTAAAATTCTCTCTAGAATTTTCAAAATCCATGTCCACATGTTTACAATTTCACGTCAAAAAATGGCTAAAATTCCAGTTGAAATGTTTTCAAAGTCCCTTAAAAATTTTCCAATTTTTGTCCCAATTCTTCCCATTCCCATTGAAACTTTTCAAATCCCTCTCAAAATTGTTGAAATTCTCTTGAAGCTTTTAAAATTCTCTCTAGAATTTTCAAAATCCATGTCCACATGTTTACAATTTCACGTCAAAAAATGGCTAAAATTCCAGTTGAAATTTTTTCAAAGTCCCTTAAAAATTTTCCAATTTTTGTCCCAATTCTTCCCATTCCCATTGAAACTTTTCAAATCCCTCTCAAAATTGTTGAAATTCTCTTGAAGCTTTTAAAATTCTCTCTAGAATTTTCAAAATCCATGTCCACCTGTTTACAATTTCACGTCAAAAAATGGCTAAAATTCCAGTTGAAATTTTTTCAAAGTCCCTTAAAAATTTTCCAATTTTTGTCCCAATTCTTCCCATTCCCATTGAAACTTTTCAAATCCCTCTCAAAATTGTTGAAATTCTCTTGAAGCTTTTAAAATTCTCTCTAGAATTTTCAAAATCCATGTCCACATGTTTACAATTTCACGTCAAAAAATGGCTAAAATTCCAGTTGAAATGTTTTCAAAGTCCCTTAAAAATTTTCCAATTTTTGTCCCAATTCTTCCCATTCCCATTGAAACTTTTCAAATCCCTCTCAAAATTGTTGAAATTCTCTTGAAGCTTTTAAAATTCTCTCTAGAATTTTCAAAATCCATGTCCACATGTTTACAATTTCATGTCAAAAAATGGCTAAAATTCCAGTTGAAATTTTTTCAAAGTCCCTTAAAAATTTTCCAATTTTTGTCCCAATTCTTCCCATTCCCATTGAAACTTTTCAAATCCCTCTCAAAATTGTTGAAATTCTCTTGAAGCTTTTAAAATTCTCTCTAGAATTTTCAAAATCCATGTCCACATGTTTACAATTTCATGTCAAAAAATGGCTAAAATTCCAGTTGAAATGTTTTCAAAGTCCCTTAAAAATTTTCCAATTTTTGTCCCAATTCTTCCCATTCCCATTGAAACTTTTCAAATCCCTCTCAAAATTGTTGAAATTCTCTTGAAGCTTTTAAAATTCTCTCTAGAATTTTCAAAATCCATGTCCACATGTTTACAATTTCACGTCAAAAAATGGCTAAAATTCCAGTTGAAATTTTTTCAAAGTCCCTTAAAAATTTTCCAATTTTTGTCCCAATTCTTCCCATTCCCATTGAAACTTTTCAAATCCCTCTCAAAATTGTTGAAATTCTCTTGAAGCTTTTAAAATTCTCTCTAGAATTTTCAAAATCCATGTCCACATGTTTACAATTTCACGTCAAAAAATGGCTAAAATTCCAGTTGAAATTTTTTCAAAGTCCCTTAAAAATTTTCCAATTTTTGTCCCAATTCTTCCCATTCCCATTGAAACTTTTCAAATCCCTCTCAAAATTGTTGAAATTCTCTTGAAGCTTTTAAAATTCTCTCTAGAATTTTCAAAATCCATGTCCACATGTTTACAATTTCACGTCAAAAAATGGCTAAAATTCCAGTTGAAATTTTTTCAAAGTCCCTTAAAAATTTTCCAATTTTTGTCCCAATTCTTCCCATTCCCATTGAAACTTTTCAAATCCCTCTCAAAATTGTTGAAATTCTCTTGAAGCTTTTAAAATTCTCTCTAGAATTTTCAAAATCCATGTCCACATGTTTACAATTTCACGTCAAAAAATGGCTAAAATTCCAGTTGAAATTTTTTCAAAGTCCCTTAAAAATTTTCCAATTTTTGTCCCAATTCTTCCCATTCCCATTGAAACTTTTCAAATCCCTCTCAAAATTGTTGAAATTCTCTTGAAGCTTTTAAAATTCTCTCTAGAATTTTCAAAATCCATGTCCACATGTTTACAATTTCATGTCAAAAAATGGCTAAAATTCCAGTTGAAATTTTTTCAAAGTCCCTTAAAAATTTTCCAATTTTTGTCCCAATTCTTCCCATTCCCATTGAAACTTTTCAAATCCCTCTCAAAATTGTTGAAATTCTCTTGAAGCTTTTAAAATTCTCTCTAGAATTTTCAAAATCCATGTCCACATGTTTACAATTTCACGTCAAAAAATGGCTAAAATTCCAGTTGAAATTTTTTCAAAGTCCCTTAAAAATTTTCCAATTTTTGTCCCAATTCTTCCCATTCCCATTGAAACTTTTCAAATCCCTCTCAAAATTGTTGAAATTCTCTTGAAGCTTTTAAAATTCTCTCTAGAATTTTCAAAATCCATGTCCACATGTTTACAATTTCACGTCAAAAAATGGCTAAAATTCCAGTTGAAATTTTTTCAAAGTCCCTTAAAAATTTTCCAATTTTTGTCCCAATTCTTCCCATTCCCATTGAAACTTTTCAAATCCCTCTCAAAATTGTTGAAATTCTCTTGAAGCTTTTAAAATTCTCTCTAGAATTTTCAAAATCCATGTCCACCTGTTTACAATTTCACGTCAAAAAATGGCTAAAATTCCAGTTGAAATTTTTTCAAAGTCCCTTAAAAATTTTCCAATTTTTGTCCCAATTCTTCCCATTCCCATTGAAACTTTTCAAATCCCTCTCAAAATTGTTGAAATTCTCTTGAAGCTTTTAAAATTCTCTCTAGAATTTTCAAAATCCATGTCCACATGTTTACAATTTCACGTCAAAAAATGGCTAAAATTCCAGTTGAAATTTTTTCAAAGTCCCTTAAAAATTTTCCAATTTTTGTCCCAATTCTTCCCATTCCCATTGAAACTTTTCAAATCCCTCTCAAAATTGTTGAAATTCTCTTGAAGCTTTTAAAATTCTCTCTAGAATTTTCAAAATCCATGTCCACATGTTTACAATTTCACGTCAAAAAATGGCTAAAATTCCAGTTGAAATGTTTTCAAAGTCCCTTAAAAATTTTCCAATTTTTGTCCCAATTCTTCCCATTCCCATCGAAACTTTTCAAATCCCTCTCAAAATTGTTGAAATTCTCTTGAAGCTTTTAAAATTCTCTCTAGAATTTTCAAAATCCATGTCCACATGTTTACAATTTCACGTCAAAAAATGGCTAAAATTCCAGTTGAAATGTTTTCAAAGTCCCTTAAAAATTTTCCAATTTTTGTCCCAATTCTTCCCATTCCCATCGAACTTTTCAAATCCCTCTCAAAATTGTTGAAATTCTCTTGAAGCTTTTAAAATTCTCTCTAGAATTTTCAAAATCCATGTCCACATGTTTACAATTTCACGTCAAAAAATGGCTAAAATTCCAGTTGAAATGTTTTCAAAGTCCCTTAAAAATTTTCCAATTTTTGTCCCAATTCTTCCCATTCCCATTGAAACTTTTCAAATCCCTCTCAAAATTGTTGAAATTCTCTTGAAGCTTTTAAAATTCTCTCTAGAATTTTCAAAATCCATGTCCACATGTTTACAATTTCACGTCAAAAAATGGCTAAAATTCCAGTTGAAATTTTTTCAAAGTCCCTTAAAAATTTTCCAATTTTTGTCCCAATTCTTCCCATTCCCATTGAAACTTTTCAAATCCCTCTCAAAATTGTTGAAATTCTCTTGAAGCTTTTAAAATTCTCTCTAGAATTTTCAAAATCCATGTCCACATGTTTACAATTTCATGTCAAAAAATGGCTAAAATTCCAGTTGAAATGTTTTCAAAGTCCCTTAAAAATTTTCCAATTTTTGTCCCAATTCTTCCCATTCCCATTGAAACTTTTCAAATCCCTCTCAAAATTGTTGAAATTCTCTTGAAGCTTTTAAAATTCTCTCTAGAATTTTCAAAATCCATGTCCACATGTTTACAATTTCACGTCAAAAAATGGCTAAAATTCCAGTTGAAATTTTTTCAAAGTCCCTTAAAAATTTTCCAATTTTTGTCCCAATTCTTCCCATTCCCATTGAAACTTTTCAAATCCCTCTCAAAATTGTTGAAATTCTCTTGAAGCTTTTAAAATTCTCTCTAGAATTTTCAAAATCCATGTCCACATGTTTACAATTTCACGTCAAAAAATGGCTAAAATTCCAGTTGAAATTTTTTCAAAGTCCCTTAAAAATTTTCCAATTTTTGTCCCAATTCTTCCCATTCCCATTGAAACTTTTCAAATCCCTCTCAAAATTGTTGAAATTCTCTTGAAGCTTTTAAAATTCTCTCTAGAATTTTCAAAATCCATGTCCACATGTTTACAATTTCACGTCAAAAAATGGCTAAAATTCCAGTTGAAATTTTTTCAAAGTCCCTTAAAAATTTTCCAATTCTTGTCCCAATTCTTCCCATTCCCATTGAAACTTTTCAAATCCCTCTCAAAATTGTTGAAATTCTCTTGAAGCTTTTAAAATTCTCTCTAGAATTTTCAAAATCCATGTCCACATGTTTACAATTTCACGTCAAAAAATGGCTAAAATTCCAGTTGAAATTTTTTCAAAGTCCCTTAAAAATTTTCCAATTTTTGTCCCAATTCTTCCCATTCCCATTGAAACTTTTCAAATCCCTCTCAAAATTGTTGAAATTCTCTTGAAGCTTTTAAAATTCTCTCTAGAATTTTCAAAATCCATGTCCACATGTTTACAATTTCACGTCAAAAAATGGCTAAAATTCCAGTTGAAATGTTTTCAAAGTCCCTTAAAAATTTTCCAATTTTTGTCCCAATTCTTCCCATTCCCATTGAAACTTTTCAAATCCCTCTCAAAATTGTTGAAATTCTCTTGAAGCTTTTAAAATTCTCTCTAGAATTTTCAAAATCCATGTCCACATGTTTACAATTTCACGTCAAAAAATGGCTAAAATTCCAGTTGAAATGTTTTCAAAGTCCCTTAAAAATTTTCCAATTTTTGTCCCAATTCTTCCCATTCCCATTGAAACTTTTCAAATCCCTCTCAAAATTGTTGAAATTCTCTTGAAGCTTTTAAAATTCTCTCTAGAATTTTCAAAATCCATGTCCACATGTTTACAATTTCACGTCAAAAAGTGGCTAAAATTCCAGTTGAAATTTTTTCAAAGTCCCTTAAAAATTTTCCAATTTTTGTCCCAATTCTTCCCATTCCCATTGAAACTTTTCAAATCCCTCTCAAAATTGTTGAAATTCTCTTGAAGCTTTTAAAATTCTCTCTAGAATTTTCAAAATCCATGTCCACATGTTTACAATTTCACGTCAAAAAATGGCTAAAATTCCAGTTGAAATTTTTTCAAAGTCCCTTAAAAATTTTCCAATTTTTGTCCCAATTCTTCCCATTCCCATTGAAACTTTTCAAATCCCTCTCAAAATTGTTGAAATTCTCTTGAAGCTTTTAAAATTCTCTCTAGAATTTTCAAAATCCATGTCCACATGTTTACAATTTCACGTCAAAAAATGGCTAAAATTCCAGTTGAAATGTTTTCAAAGTCCCTTAAAAATTTTCCAATTTTTGTCCCAATTCTTCCCATTCCCATTGAAACTTTTCAAATCCCTCTCAAAATTGTTGAAATTCTCTTGAAGCTTTTAAAATTCTCTCTAGAATTTTCAAAATCCATGTCCACATGTTTACAATTTCACGTCAAAAAATGGCTAAAATTCCAGTTGAAATTTTTTCAAAGTCCCTTAAAAATTTTCCAATTCTTGTCGCAATTCTTCCCATTCCCATTGAAACTTTTCAAATCCCTCTCAAAATTGTTGAAATTCTCTTGAAGCTTTTAAAATTCTCTCTAGAATTTTCAAAATCCATGTCCACATGTTTACAATTTCACGTCAAAAAATGGCTAAAATTCCAGTTGAATTTTTTTCAAAGTCCCTTAAAAATTTTCCAATTTTTGTCCCAATTCTTCCCATTCCCATGGAAACTTTTCAAATCCCTCTCAAAATTGTTGAAATTCTCTTGAAGCTTTTAAAATTCTCTCTAGAATTTTCAAAATCCATGTCCACATGTTTACAATTTCACGTCAAAAAATGGCTAAAATTCCAGTTGAAATTTTTTCAAAGTCCCTGAAAAATTTTCCAATTTTTGTCCCAATTCTTCCCATTCCCATGGAAACTTTTCAAATCCCTCTCAAAATTGTTGAAATTCTCTTGAAGCTTTTAAAATTCTCTCTAGAATTTTCAAAATCCATGTCCACATGTTTACAATTTCACGTCAAAAAATGGCTAAAATTCCAGTTGAAATTTCTTCAAAGTCCCTTAAAAATTTTCCAATTTTTGTCCCAATTCTTCCCATTCCCATTGAAACTTTTCAAATCCCTCTCCAAATTGTTGAAATTCTCTTGAAGCTTTTAAAATTCTCTCTAGAATTTTCAAAATCCATGTCCACATGTTTACAATTTCACGTCAAAAAATTGCTAAAATTCCAGTTGAAATTTTTTCAAAGTCCCTTAAAAATTTTCCAATTTTTGTCCCAATTCTTCCCATTCCCATGGAAACTTTTCAAATCCCTCTCAAAATGGTTGAAATTCTCTTGAAGCTTTTAAAATTCTCTCTAGAATTTTCAAAATCCATGTCCACATGTTTACAATTTCACATCAAAAAATGGCTAAAATTCCAGTTGAAATTTTTTCAAAGTCCCTTAAAAATTTTCCAATTTTTGTCCCAATTCTTCCCATTCCCATTGAAACTTTTCAAATCCCTCTCCAAATTGTTGAAATTCTCTTGAAGCTTTTAAAATTCTCTCTAGAATTTTCAAAATCCATGTCCACATGTTTACAATTTCATGTCAAAAAATGGCTAAAATTCCAGTTGAAATTTCTTCAAAGTCCCTTAAAAATTTTCCAATTTTTGTCCCAATTCTTCCCATTCCCATTGAAACTTTTCAAATCCCTCTCAAAATTGTTGAAATTCTCTTGAAGCTTTTAAAATTCTCTCTAGAATTTTCAAAATCCATGTCCACATGTTTACAATTTCACGTCAAAAAATGGCTAAAATTCCAGTTGAAATTTTTTCAAAGTCCCTTAAAAATTTTCCAATTTTTGTCCCAATTCTTCCCATTCCCATTGAAACTTTTCAAATCCCTCTCAAAATTGTTGAAATTCTCTTGAAGCTTTTAAAATTCTCTCTAGAATTTTCAAAATCCATGTCCACCTGTTTACAATTTCACGTCAAAAAATGGCTAAAATTCCAGTTGAAATTTTTTCAAAGTCCCTTAAAAATTTTCCAATTTTTGTCCCAATTCTTCCCATTCCCATCGAAACTTTTCAAATCCCTCTCAAAATTGTTGAAATTCTCTTGAAGCTTTTAAAATTCTCTCTAGAATTTTCAAAATCCATGTCCACATGTTTACAATTTCACGTCAAAAAATGGCTAAAATTCCAGTTGAAATTTTTTCAAAGTCCCTTAAAAATTTTCCAATTTTTGTCCCAATTCTTCCCATTCCCATCGAAACTTTTCAAATCCCTCTCAAAATTGTTGAAATTCTCTTGAAGCTTTTAAAATTCTCTCTAGAATTTTCAAAATCCATGTCTACATGTTTACAATTTCACGTCAAAAAATGGCTAAAATTCCAGTTGAAATTTTTTCAAAGTCCCTTCAAAATTTTCCAATTTTTGTCCCAATTCTTCCCATTCCCATTGAAACTTTTCAAATCCCTCTCAAAATTGTTGAAATTCTCTTGAAGCTTTTAAAATTCTCTCTAGAATTTTCAAAATCCATGTCCACATGTTTACAATTTCACGTCAAAAAATGGCTAAAATTCCAGTTGAAATTTTTTCAAGGTCCCTTAAAAATTTTCCAATTTTTGTCCCAGTTCTTCCCTTTCCCGTTGAAACTTTTCAAATCCCTCTCAAAATTGTTGAAATTCTCTTGAAGCTTTTAAAATTCTCTCTAGAATTTTCAAAATCCATGTCCACATGTTTACAATTTCACGTCAAAAAATGACTAAAATTCCAGTTGAAATGTTTTCAAAGTCCCTTAAAAATTTTCCAATGTTTGTCCCAATTCTTCCCATTCCCATTGAAACTTTTCAAATCCCTCTCAAAATTGTTGAAATTCTCTTGAAGCTTTTAAAATTCTCTCTAGAATTTTCAAAATCCATGTCCACATGTTTACAATTTCACGTCAAAAAATGGCTAAAATTCCAGTTGAAATTTTTTCAAAGTCCCTTAAAAATTTTCCAATTTTTGTCCCAATTCTTCCCATTCCCATTGAAACTTTTCAAATCCCTCTCAAAATTGTTGAAATTCTCTTGAAGCTTTTAAAATTCTCTCTAGAATTTTCAAAATCCATGTCCACATGTTTACAATTTCACGTCAAAAAATGGCTAAAATTCCAGTTGAAATTTTTCAAAGTCCCTTAAAAATTTTCCAATTTTTGTCCCAATTCTTCCCATTCCCATTGAAACTTTTCAAATCCCTCTCAAAATTGTTGAAATTCTCTTGAAGCTTTTAAAATTCTCTCCAGAATTTTCAAAATCCATGTCCACATGTTTACAATTTCACGTCAAAAAATGGCTAAAATTCCAGTTGAAATTTTTTCAAAGTCCCTTAAAAATTTTCCAATTCTTGTCCCAATTCTTCCCATTCCCATTGAAACTTTTCAAATCCCTCTCAAAATTGTTGAAATTCTGTTGAAGCTTTAAAATTCTCTCTAGAATTTTCAAAATCCATGTCCACCTGTTTACAATTTCACGTCAAAAAATGGCTAAAATTCCAGTTGAAATTTTTCAAAGTCCCTTAAAAATTTTCCAATTTTTGTCCCAGTTCTTCCCATTCCCATTGAAACTTTTCAAATCCCTCTCAAAATTGTTGAAATTCTCTTGAAGCTTTTAAAATTCTCTCTAGAATTTTCAAAATCCATGTCCACATGTTTACAATTTCACGTCAAAAAATGGCTAAAATTCCAGTTGAAATTTTGTCAAAGTCCCTTAAAAATTTTCCAATTTTTTGTCCCAATTCTTCCCATTCCCATTGAAACTTTTCAAATCCCTCTCAAAATTGTTGAAATTCTCTTGAAGCTTTTAAAATTCTCTCTAGAATTTTCAAAATCCATGTCCACATGTTTACAATTTCATGTCAAAAAATGGCTAAAATTCCAGTTGAAATGTTTTCAAAGTCCCTGAAAAATTTTCCAATTTTTGTCCCAATTCTTCCCATTCCCATTGAAACTTTTCAAATCCCTCTCAAAATTGTTGAAATTCTCTTGAAGCTTTTAAAATTCTCTCTAGAATTTTCAAAATCCATGTCCACATGTTTACAATTTCATGTCAAAAAATGGCTTAAATTCCAGTTGAAATGTTTTCAAAGTCCCTTAAAAATTTTCCAATTTTTGTCCCAATTCTTCCCATTCCCATTGAAACTTTTCAAATCCCTCTCAAAATTGTTGAAATTCTCTTGAAGCTTTTAAAATTCTCTCTAGAATTTTCAAAATCCATGTCCACATGTTTACAATTTCACGTCAAAAAATGGCTAAAATTCCAGTTGAAATTTTTTCAAAGTCCCTTAAAAATTTTCCAATTTTTGTCCCAATTCTTCCCATTCCCATTGAAACTTTTCAAATCCCTCTCAAAATTGTTGAAATTCTCTTGAAGCTTTTAAAATTCTCTCTAGAATTTTCAAAATCCATGTCCACCTGTTTACAATTTCACGTCAAAAAATGGCTAAAATTCCAGTTGAAATTTTTTCAAAGTCCCTTAAAAATTTTCCAATTTTTGTCCCAATTCTTCCCATTCCCATTGAAACTTTTCAAATCCCTCTCAAAATGGTTGAAATTCTCTTGAAGCTTTTAAAATTCTCTCTAGAATTTTCAAAATCCATGTCCACATGTTTACAATTTCACGTCAAAAAATGGCTAAAATTCCAGTTGAAATTTTTTCAAAGTCCCTTCAAAATTTTCCAATTTTTGTCCCAATTCTTCCCATTCCCATCGAAACTTTTCAAATCCCTCTCAAAATTGTTGAAATTCTCTTGAAGCTTTTAAAATTCTCTCTAGAATTTTCAAAATCCATGTCCACATGTTTACAATTTCATGTCAAAAAATGGCTTAAAATTCCAGTTGAAATGTTTTCAAAGTCCCTTAAAAATTTTCCAATTTTTGTCCCAATTCTTCCCATTCCCATTGAAACTTTTCAAATCCCTCTCAAAATTGTTGAAATTCTCTTGAAGCTTTTAAAATTCTCTCTAGAATTTTCAAAATCCATGTCCACATGTTTACAATTTCACGTCAAAAAATGGCTAAAATTCCAGTTGAAATTTTTTCAAAGTCCCTTAAAAATTTTCCAATTTTTGTCCCAATTCTTCCCATTCCCATTGAAACTTTTCAAATCCCTCTCAAAATTGTTGAAATTCTCTTGAAGCTTTTAAAATTCTCTCTAGAATTTTCAAAATCCATGTCCACATGTTTACAATTTCACGTCAAAAAATGGCTAAAATTCCAGTTGAAATTTTTCAAAGTCCCTTAAAAATTTTCCAATTTTTGTCCCAATTCTTCCCATTCCCATTGAAACTTTTCAAATCCCTCTCAAAATTGTTGAAATTCTCTTGAAGCTTTTAAAATTCTCTCCAGAATTTTCAAAATCCATGTCCACATGTTTACAATTTCACGTCAAAAAATGGCTAAAATTCCAGTTGAAATTTTTTCAAAGTCCCTTAAAAATTTTCCAATTCTTGTCCCAATTCTTCCCATTCCCATTGAAACTTTTCAAATCCCTCTCAAAATTGTTGAAATTCTGTTGAAGCTTTTAAAATTCTCTCTAGAATTTTCAAAATCCATGTCCACCTGTTTACAATTTCACGTCAAAAAATGGCTAAAATTCCAGTTGAAATTTTTTCAAAGTCCCTTAAAAATTTTCCAATTTTTGTCCCAGTTCTTCCCATTCCCATTGAAACTTTTCAAATCCCTCTCAAAATTGTTGAAATTCTCTTGAAGCTTTTAAAATTCTCTCTAGAATTTTCAAAATCCATGTCCACATGTTTACAATTTCACGTCAAAAAATGGCTAAAATTCCAGTTGAAATTTTGTCAAAGTCCCTTAAAAATTTTCCAATTTTTTGTCCCAATTCTTCCCATTCCCATTGAAACTTTTCAAATCCCTCTCAAAATTGTTGAAATTCTCTTGAAGCTTTTAAAATTCTCTCTAGAATTTTCAAAATCCATGTCCACATGTTTACAATTTCATGTCAAAAAATGGCTAAAATTCCAGTTGAAATGTTTTCAAAGTCCCTGAAAAATTTTCCAATTTTTGTCCCAATTCTTCCCATTCCCATTGAAACTTTTCAAATCCCTCTCAAAATTGTTGAAATTCTCTTGAAGCTTTTAAAATTCTCTCTAGAATTTTCAAAATCCATGTCCACATGTTTACAATTTCATGTCAAAAAATGGCTTAAAATTCCAGTTGAAATGTTTTCAAAGTCCCTTAAAAATTTTCCAATTTTTGTCCCAATTCTTCCCATTCCCATTGAAACTTTTCAAATCCCTCTCAAAATTGTTGAAATTCTCTTGAAGCTTTTAAAATTCTCTCTAGAATTTTCAAAATCCATGTCCACATGTTTACAATTTCACGTCAAAAAATGGCTAAAATTCCAGTTGAAATTTTTTCAAAGTCCCTTCAAAATTTTCCAATTTTTGTCCCAATTCTTCCCATTCCCATTGAAACTTTTCAAATCCCTCTCAAAATTGTTGAAATTCTCTTGAAGCTTTTAAAATTCTCTCTAGAATTTTCAAAATCCATGTCCACCTGTTTACAATTTCACATAAAAAAATGGCTAAAATTCCAGTTGAAATTTTTTCAAAGTCCCTTAAAAATTTTCCAATTTTTGTCCCAATTCTTCCCATTCCCATCGAAACTTTTCAAATCCCTCTCAAAATTGTTGAAATTCTCTTGAAGCTTTTAAAATTCTCTCTAGAATTTTCAAAATCCATGTCCACATGTTTAAAATTTCACGTCAAAAAATGGCTAAAATTCCAGTTGAAATGTTTTCAAAGTCCCTTAAAAATTTTCCAATTTTTGTCCCAATTCTTCCCATTCCCATTGAAACTTTTCAAATCCCTCTCAAAATTGTTGAAATTCTCTTGAAGCTTTTAAAATTCTCTCTAGAATTTTCAAAATCCATGTCCACATGTTTACAATTTCACGTCAAAAAATGGCTAAAATTCCAGTTGAAATTTTTTCAAAGTCCCTTAAAAATTTTCCAATTTTTGTCCCAATTCTTCCCATTCCCATTGAAACTTTTCAAATCCCTCTCAAAATTGTTGAAATTCTCTTGAAGCTTTTAAAATTCTCTCTAGAATTTTCAAAATCCATGTCCACCTGTTTACAATTTCACGTCAAAAAATGGCTAAAATTCCAGTTGAAATTTTTTCAAAGTCCCTTAAAAATTTTCCAATTTTTGTCCCAATTCTTCCCATTCCCATTGAAACTTTTCAAATCCCTCTCAAAATGGTTGAAATTCTCTTGAAGCTTTTAAAATTCTCTCTAGAATTTTCAAAATCCATGTCCACATGTTTACAATTTCACGTCAAAAAATGGCTAAAATTCCAGTTGAAATTTTTTCAAAGTCCCTTCAAAATTTTCCAATTTTTGTCCCAATTCTTCCCATTCCCATCGAAACTTTTCAAATCCCTCTCAAAATTGTTGAAATTCTCTTGAAGCTTTTAAAATTCTCTCTAGAATTTTCAAAATCCATGTCCACATGTTTACAATTTCATGTCAAAAAATGGCTTAAAATTCCAGTTGAAATGTTTTCAAAGTCCCTTAAAAATTTTCCAATTTTTGTCCCAATTCTTCCCATTCCCATTGAAACTTTTCAAATCCCTCTCAAAATTGTTGAAATTCTCTTGAAGCTTTTAAAATTCTCTCTAGAATTTTCAAAATCCATGTCCACATGTTTACAATTTCACGTCAAAAAATGGCTAAAATTCCAGTTGAAATTTTTTCAAAGGCCCTTAAAAATTTTCCAATTTTTGTCCCAATTCTTCCCATTCCCATTGAAACTTTTCAAATCCCTCTCAAAATTGTTGAAATTCTCTTGAAGCTTTTAAAATTCTCTCTAGAATTTTCAAAATCCATGTCCACCTGTTTACAATTTCACGTCAAAAAATGGCTAAAATTCCAGTTGAAATTTTTTCAAAGTCCCTTAAAAATTTTCCAATTTTTGTCCCAATTCTTCCCATTCCCATCGAAACTTTTCAAATCCCTCTCAAAATTGTTGAAATTCTCTTGAAGCTTTTAAAATTCTCTCTAGAATTTTCAAAATCCATGTCCACATGTTTAAAATTTCACGTCAAAAAATGGCTAAAATTCCAGTTGAAATGTTTTCAAAGTCCCTTAAAAATTTTCCAATTTTTGTCCCAATTCTTCCCATTCCCATCGAAACTTTTCAAATCCCTCTCAAAATTGTTGAAATTCTCTTGAAGCTTTTAAAATTCTCTCTAGAATTTTCAAAATCCATGTCCACATGTTTACAATTTCACGTCAAAAAATGGCTAAAATTCCAGTTGAAATTTTTTCAAAGTCCCTTCAAAATTTTCCAATTTTTGTCCCAATTCTTCCCATTCCCATTGAAACTTTTCAAATCCCTCTCAAAATTGTTGAAATTCTCTTGAAGCTTTTAAAATTCTCTCTAGAATTTTCAAAATCCATGTCCACCTGTTTACAATTTCACATAAAAAAATGGCTAAAATTCCAGTTGAAATTTTTTCAAAGTCCCTTAAAAATTTTCCAATTTTTGTCCCAATTCTTCAAATTCCCATCGAAACTTTTCAAATCCCTCTCAAAATTGTTGAAATTCTCTTGAAGCTTTTAAAATTCTCTCTAGAATTTTCAAAATCCATGTCCACATGTTTACAATTTCACGTCAAAAAATGGCTAAAATTCCAGTTGAAATTTTTTCAAAGTCCCTTAAAAATTTTCCAATTTTTGTCCCAATTCTTCCCATTCCCATCGAAACTTTTCAAATCCCTCTCAAAATTGTTGAAATTCTCTTGAAGCTTTTAAAATTCTCTCTAGAATTTTCAAAATCCATGTCCACATGTTTACAATTTCACGTCAAAAAATGGCTAAAATTCCAGTTGAAATGTTTTCAAAGTCCCTTAAAAATTTTCCAATGTTTGTCCCAATTCTTCCCATTCCCATTGAAACTTTTCAAATCCCTCTCAAAATTGTTGAAATTCTCTTGAAGCTTTTAAAATTCTCTCTAGAATTTTCAAAATCCATGTCCACATGTTTACAATTTCACGTCAAAAAATGGCTAAAATTCCAGTTGAAATTTTTTCAAAGTCCCTTAAAAATTTTCCAATTTTTGTCCCAATTCTTCCCATTCCCATTGAAACTTTTCAAATCCCTCTCAAAATGGTTGAAATTCTCTTGAAGCTTTTAAAATTCTCTCTAGAATTTTCAAAATCCATGTCCACATGTTTACAATTTCACATAAAAAAATGGCTAAAATTCCAGTTGAAATTTTTTCAAAGTCCCTTAAAAATTTTCCAATTTTTGTCCCAATTCTTCCCATTCCCATTGAAACTTTTCAAATCCCTCTCAAAATTGTTGAAATTCTCTTGAAGCTTTTAAAATTCTCTCCAGAATTTTCAAAATCCATGTCCACATGTTTACAATTTCACGTCAAAAAATGGCTAAAATTCCAGTTGAAATGTTTTCAAAGTCCCTTAAAAATTTTCCTATTTTTTGTCCCAATTCTTCCCATTCCCATTGAAACTTTTCAAATCCCTCTCAAAATTGTTGAAATTCTCTTGAAGCTTTTAAAATTCTCTCTAGAATTTTCAAAATCCATGTCCACATGTTTACAATTTCATGTCAAAAAATGGCTAAAATTCCAGTTGAAATGTTTTCAAAGTCCCTTAAAAATTTTCCAATTTTTGTCCCAATTCTTCCCATTCCCATTGAAACTTTTCAAATCCCTCTCAAAATTGTTGAAATTCTCTTGAAGCTTTTAAAATTCTCTCTAGAATTTTCAAAATCCATGTCCACATGTTTACAATTTCATGTCAAAAAATGGCTTAAAATTCCAGTTGAAATGTTTTCAAAGTCCCTTAAAAATTTTCCAATTTTTGTCCCAATTCTTCCCATTCCCATTGAAACTTTTCAAATCCCTCTCAAAATTGTTGAAATTCTCTTGAAGCTTTTAAAATTCTCTCTAGAATTTTCAAAATCCATG
Source organism: Streptopelia decaocto (assembly GCF_964273445.1). NCBI lineage: Eukaryota > Metazoa > Chordata > Aves > Columbiformes > Columbidae > Streptopelia > Streptopelia decaocto. Next base: position 25,682 of record NW_028115764.1, read on the forward strand.
TCCACCTGTTTACAATTTCACGTCAAAAAATGGCTAAAATTCCAGTTGAAATGTTTTCAAAGTCCCTTAAAAATTTTCCAATTTTTGTCCCAATTCTTCCCATTCCCATTGAAACTTTTCAAATCCCTCTCAAAATTGTTGAAATTCTCTTGAAGCTTTTAAAATTCTCTCTAGAATTTTCAAAATCCATGTCCACCTGTTTACAATTTCACGTCAAAAAATGGCTAAAATTCCAGTTGAAATTTTTTCAAAGTCCCTTAAAAATTTTCCAATTTTTGTCCCAATTCTTCCCATTCCCATCGAAACTTTTCAAATCCCTCTCAAAATGGTTGAAATTCTCTTGAAGCTTTTAAAATTCTCTCTAGAATTTTCAAAATCCATGTCCACATGTTTACAATTTCACGTCAAAAAATGGCTAAAATTCCAGTTGAAATGTTTTCAAAGTCCCTTAAAAATTTTCCAATTTTTGTCCCAATTCTTCCCATTCCCATTGAAACTTTTCAAATCCCTCTCAAAATTGTTGAAATTCTCTTGAAGCTTTTAAAATTCTCTCTAGAATTTTCAAAATCCATGTCCACATGTTTACAATTTCACGTCAAAAAATGGCTAAAATTCCAGTTGAAATTTTTTCAAAGTCCCTTAAAAATTTTCCAATTCTTGTCCCAATTCTTCCCATTCCCATTGAAACTTTTCAAATCCCTCTCAAAATTGTTGAAATTCTCTTGAAGCTTTTAAAATTCTCTCTAGAATTTTCAAAATCCATGTCCACCTGTTTACAATTTCACGTCAAAAAATGGCTAAAATTCCAGTTGAAATTTTTTCAAAGTCCCTTAAAAATTTTCCAATTTTTGTCCCAATTCTTCAAATTCCCATCGAAACTTTTCAAATCCCTCTCAAAATTGTTGAAATTCTCTTGAAGCTTTTAAAATTCTCTCTAGAATTTTCAAAATCCATGTCCACATGTTTACAATTTCACGTCAAAAAATGGCTAAAATTCCAGTTGAAATGTTTTCAAAGTCCCTTCAAAATTTTCCAATTTTTGTCCCAATTCTTCCCATTCCCATTGAAACTTTTCAAATCCCTCTCAAAATTGTTGAAATTCTGTTGAAGCTTTTAAAATTCTCTCTAGAATTTTCAAAATCCATGTCCACATGTTTAAAATTTCACGTCAAAAAATGGCTAAAATTCCAGTTGAAATGTTTTCAAAGTCCCTTAAAAATTTTCCAATTTTTGTCCCAATTCTTCCCATTCCCATTGAAACTTTTCAAATCCCTCTCAAAATTGTTGAAATTCTCTTGAAGCTTTTAAAATTCTCTCTAGAATTTTCAAAATCCATGTCCACCTGTTTACAATTTCACGTCAAAAAATGGCTAAAATTCCAGTTGAAATTTTTTCAAAGTCCCTTAAAAATTTTCCAATTTTTGTCCCAATTCTTCCCATTCCCATCGAAACTTTTCAAATCCCTCTCAAAATTGTTGAAATTCTCTTGAAGCTTTTAAAATTCTCTCTAGAATTTTCAAAATCCATGTCCACATGTTTACAATTTCACGTCAAAAAATGGCTAAAATTCCAGTTGAAATGTTTTCAAAGTCCCTTAAAAATTTTCCAATTTTTGTCCCAATTCTTCCCATTCCCATTGAAACTTTTCAAATCCCTCTCAAAATTGTTGAAATTCTCTTGAAGCTTTTAAAATTCTCTCTAGAATTTTCAAAATCCATGTCCACATGTTTACAATTTCACGTCAAAAAATGGCTAAAATTCCAGTTGAAATTTTTTCAAAGTCCCTTAAAAATTTTCCAATTTTTGTCCCAATTCTTCCCATTCCCATTGAAACTTTTCAAATCCCTCTCAAAATTGTTGAAATTCTCTTGAAGCTTTTAAAATTCTCTCTAGAATTTTCAAAATCCATGTCCACCTGTTTACAATTTCACGTCAAAAAATGGCTAAAATTCCAGTTGAAATTTTTTCAAAGTCCCTTAAAAATTTTCCAATTTTTGTCCCAATTCTTCCCATTCCCATCGAAACTTTTCAAATCCCTCTCAAAATTGCTGAAATTCTCTTGAAGCTTTTAAAATTCTCTCTAGAATTTTCAAAATCCATGTCCACATGTTTAAAATTTCACGTCAAAAAATGGCTAAAATTCCAGTTGAAATGTTTTCAAAGTCCCTTAAAAATTTTCCAATTTTTGTCCCAATTCTTCCCATTCCCATCGAAACTTTTCAAATCCCTCTCAAAATTGTTGAAATTCTCTTGAAGCTTTTTAAATTCTCTCTAGAATTTTCAAAATCCATGTCCACATGTTTACAATTTCACGTCAAAAAATGGCTAAAATTCCAGTTGAAATTTTTTCAAAGTCCCTTAAAAATTTTCCAATTTTTGTCCCAATTCTTCCCATTCCCATTGAAACTTTTCAAATCCCTCTCAAAATTGTTGAAATTCTCTTGAAGCTTTTAAAATTCTCTCTAGAATTTTCAAAATCCATGTCCACCTGTTTACAATTTCACATAAAAAAATGGCTAAAATTCCAGTTGAAATTTTTTCAAAGTCCCTTAAAAATTTTCCAATTTTTGTCCCAATTCTTCCCATTCCCATCGAAACTTTTCAAATCCCTCTCAAAATTGTTGAAATTCTCTTGAAGCTTTTTAAATTCTCTCTAGAATTTTCAAAATCCATGTCCACATGTTTACAATTTCACGTCAAAAAATGGCTAAAATTCCAGTTGAAATTTTTTCAAAGTCCCTTAAAAATTTTCCAATTTTTGTCCCAATTCTTCCCATTCCCATTGAAACTTTTCAAATCCATCTCAAAATGGTTGAAATTCTCTTGAAGCTTTTAAAATTCTCTCTAGAATTTTCAAAATCCATGTCCACATGTTTACAATTTCACGTCAAAAAATGGCTAAAATTCCAGTTGAAATTTTTTCAAAGTCCCTTAAAAATTTTCCAATTCTTGTCCCAATTCTTCCCATTCCCATTGAAACTTTTCAAATCCCTCTCAAAATTGTTGAAATTCTCTTGAAGCTTTTAAAATTCTCTCTAGAATTTTCAAAATCCATGTCCACCTGTTTACAATTTCACGTCAAAAAATGGCTAAAATTCCAGTTGAAATTTTTTCAAAGTCCCTTCAAAATTTTCCAATTTTTGTCCCAGTTCTTCCCATTCCCATTGAAACTTTTCAAATCCCTCTCAAAATTGTTGAAATTCTCTTGAAGCTTTTAAAATTCTCTCTAGAATTTTCAAAATCCATGTCCACATGTTTACAATTTCACGTCAAAAAATGGCTAAAATTCCAGTTGAAATGTTTTCAAAGTCCCTTAAAAATTTTCCTATTTTTTGTCCCAATTCTTCCCATTCCCATTGAAACTTTTCAAATCCCTCTCAAAATTGTTGAAATTCTCTTGAAGCTTTTAAAATTCTCTCTAGAATTTTCAAAATCCATGTCCACATGTTTACAATTTCATGTCAAAAAATGGCTAAAATTCCAGTTGAAATGTTTTCAAAGTCCCTTAAAAATTTTCCAATTTTTGTCCCAATTCTTCCCATTCCCATTGAAACTTTTCAAATCCCTCTCAAAATTGTTGAAATTCTCTTGAAGCTTTTAAAATTCTCTCTAGAATTTTCAAAATCCATGTCCACCTGTTTACAATTTCACGTCAAAAAATGGCTAAAATTCCAGTTGAAATTTTTTCAAAGTCCCTTAAAAATTTTTCAATTTTTGTCCCAATTCTTCCCATTCCCATCGAAACTTTTCAAATCCCTCTCAAAATTGTTGAAATTCTCTTGAAGCTTTTAAAATTCTCTCTAGAATTTTCAAAATCCATGTCCACATGTTTACAATTTCACGTCAAAAAATGGCTAAAATTCCAGTTGAAATTTTTTCAAAGTCCCTTAAAAATTTTCCAATTTTTGTCCCAATTCTTCCCATTCCCATTGAAACTTTTCAAATCCCTCTCAAAATTGTTGAAATTCTCTTGAAGCTTTTAAAATTCTCTCTAGAATTTTCAAAATCCATGTCCACATGTTTACAATTTCACGTCAAAAAATGGCTAAAATTCCAGTTGAAATTTTTTCAAAGTCCCTTAAAAATTTTCCAATTTTTGTCCCAATTCTTCCCATTCCCATTGAAACTTTTCAAATCCCTCTCAAAATTGTTGAAATTCTCTTGAAGCTTTTAAAATTCTCTCTAGAATTTTCAAAATCCATGTCCACATGTTTACAATTTCACATAAAAAAATGGCTAAAATTCCAGTTGAAATTTTTTCAAAGTCCCTTCAAAATTTTCCAATTTTTGTCCCAATTCTTCCCTTTCCCGTTGAAACTTTTCAAATCCCTCTCAAAATTGTTGAAATTCTCTTGAAGCTTTTAAAATTCTCTCTAGAATTTTCAAAATCCATGTCCACCTGTTTACAATTTCACGTCAAAAAATGGCTAAAATTCCAGTTGAAATTTTTTCAAAGTCCCTTAAAAATTTTCCAATTTTTGTCCCAATTCTTCAAATTCCCATCGAAACTTTTCAAATCCCTCTCAAAATTGTTGAAATTCTCTTGAAGCTTTTAAAATTCTCTCTAGAATTTTCAAAATCCATGTCCACCTGTTTACAATTTCACGTCAAAAAATGGCTAAAATTCTAGTTGAAATGTTTTCAAAGTCCCTTAAAAATTTTCCAATTTTTGTCCCAATTCTTCCCATTCCCATCGAAACTTTTCAAATCCCTCTCAAAATTGTTGAAATTCTCTTGAAGCTTTTAAAATTCTCTCTAGAATTTTCAAAATCCATGTCCACATGTTTACAATTTCACGTCAAAAAATGGCTAAAATTCCAGTTGAAATGTTTTCAAAGTCCCTTAAAAATTTTCCAATTTTTGTCCCAATTCTTCCCATTCCCATCGAAACTTTTCAAATCCCTCTCAAAATTGTTGAAATTCTCTTGAAGCTTTTAAAATTCTCTCTAGAATTTTCAAAATCCATGTCCACATGTTTACAATTTCACGTCAAAAAATGGCTAAAATTCCAGTTGAAATTTTTTCAAAGTCCCTTAAAAATTTTCCAATTTTTGTCCCAATTCTTCCCATTCCCATTGAAACTTTTCAAATCCCTCTCAAAATTGTTGAAATTCTCTTGAAGCTTTTAAAAATCTCTCTAGAATTTTCAAAATCCATGTCCACATGTTTACAATTTCACATAAAAAAATGGCTAAAATTCCAGTTGAAATTTTTTCAAAGTCCCTGAAAATTTTTCCAATTTTTGTTCCAATTCTTCCCATTCCCATGGAAACTTTTCAAATCCCTCTCAAAATTGTTGAAATTCTGTTGAAGCTTTTAAAATTCTCTCTAGAATTTTCAAAATCCATGTCCACATGTTTACAATTTCACATAAAAAAATGGCTAAAATTCCAGTTGAAATTTTTTCAAAGTCCCTTCAAAATTTTCCAATTTTTGTCCCAATTCTTCCCATTCCCGTTGAAACTTTTCAAATCCCTCTCAAAATTGTTGAAATTCTCTTGAAGCTTTTAAAATTCTCTCTAGAATTTTCAAAATCCATGTCCACATGTTTACAATTTCACATAAAAAAATGGCTAAAATTCCAGTTGAAATTTTTTCAAAGTCCCTGAAAAATTTTCCAATTTTTGTCCCAATTCTTCCCTTTCCCGTTGAAACTTTTCAAATCCCTCTCAAAATTGTTGAAATTCTCTTGAAGCTTTTAAAATTCTCTCTAGAATTTTCAAAATCCATGTCCACCTGTTTACAATTTCACGTCAAAAAATGGCTAAAATTCCAGTTGAAATTTTTTCAAAGTCCCTTAAAAATTTTCCAATTTTTGTCCCAATTCTTCAAATTCCCATCGAAACTTTTCAAATCCCTCTCAAAATTGTTGAAATTCTCTTGAAGCTTTTAAAATTCTCTCTAGAATTTTCAAAATCCATGTCCACATGTTTACAATTTCACATAAAAAAATGGCTAAAATTCCAGTTGAAATTTTTTCAAAGTCCCTTCAAAATTTTCCAATTTTTGTCCCAATTCTTCCCATTCCCATCGAAACTTTTCAAATCCCTCTCAAAATTGTTGAAATTCTCTTGAAGCTTTTAAAATTCTCTCTAGAATTTTCAAAATCCATGTCCACATGTTTACAATTTCACGTCAAAAAATGGCTAAAATTCCAGTTGAAATTTTTTCAAAGTCCCTTAAAAATTTTCCAATTTTTGTCCCAATTCTTCCCATTCCCATTGAAACTTTTCAAATCCCTCTCAAAATTGTTGAAATTCTCTTGAAGCTTTTAAAATTCTCTCTAGAATTTTCAAAATCCATGTCCACATGTTTACAATTTCACATAAAAAAATGGCTAAAATTCCAGTTGAAATTTTTTCAAAGTCCCTGAAAAATTTTCCAATTTTTGTCCCAATTCTTCCCATTCCCATTGAAACTTTTCAAATCCATCTCAAAATTGTTGAAATTCTGTTGAAGCTTTTAAAATTCTCTCTAGAATTTTCAAAATCCATGTCCACATGTTTACAATTTCACATAAAAAAATGGCTAAAATTCCAGTTGAAATTTTTTCAAAGTCCCTTAAAAATTTTCCAATTTTTGTCCCAATTCTTCCCATTCCCGTTGAAACTTTTCAAATCCCTCTCAAAATTGTTGAAATTCTCTTGAAGCTTTTAAAATTCTCTCTAGAATTTTCAAAATCCATGTCCACATGTTTACAATTTCACATAAAAAATGGCTAAAATTCCAGTTGAAATTTTTTCAAAGTCCCTTCAAAATTTTCCAATTTTTGTCCCAATTCTTCCCTTTCCCGTTGAAACTTTTCAAATCCCTCTCAAAATTGTTGAAATTCTCTTGAAGCTTTTAAAATTCTCTCTAGAATTTTCAAAATCCATGTCCACATGTTTACAATTTCACATAAAAAAATGGCTAAAATTCCAGTTGAAATGTTTTCAAAGTCCCTTAAAAATTTTCCAATTTTTGTCCCAATTCTTCCCATTCCCATCGAAACTTTTCAAATCCCTCTCAAAATTGTTGAAATTCTCTTGAAGCTTTTAAAATTCTCTCTAGAATTTTCAAAATCCATGTCCACATGTTTACAATTTCACATAAAAAAATGTCTAAAATTCCAGTTGAAATGTTTTAAAGTCCCTTCAAAATTTTCCAATTTTTGTCCCAATTCTTCCCATTCCCATCGAAACTTTTCAAATCCCTCTCAAAATTGTTGAAATTCTCTTGAAGCTTTTAAAATTCTCTCTAGAATTTTCAAAATCCATGTCCACATGTTTACAATTTCACATAAAAAAATGGCTAAAATTCCAGTTGAAATTTTTTCCAAGTCCCTTCAAAATTTTCCAATTTTTGTCCCAATTCTTCCCATTCCCGTTGAAACTTTTCAAGTCCCTCTCAAAATTGTTGAAATTCTCTTGAAGCTTTTAAAATTCTCTCTAGAATTTTCAAAATCCATGTCCACATGTTTACAATTTCACGTCAAAAAATGGCTAAAATTCCAGTTGAAATTTTTTCAAAGTCCCTTAAAAATTTTCCAATTTTTGTCCCAATTCTTCCCATTCCCATTGAAACTTTTCAAATCCCTCTCAAAATTGTTGAAATTCTCTTGAAGCTTTTAAAATTCTCTCTAGAATTTTCAAAATCCATGTCCACATGTTTACAATTTCACATAAAAAAATGGCTAAAATTCCAGTTGAAATTTTTTCAAAGTCCCTGAAAAATTTTCCAATTTTTGTCCCAATTCTTCCCATTCCCATTGAAACTTTTCAAATCCATCTCAAAATTGTTAAAATTCTGTTGAAGCTTTTAAAATTCTCTCTAGAATTTTCAAAATCCATGTCCACATGTTTACAATTTCACATAAAAAAATGGCTAAAATTCCAGTTGAAATTTTTTCAAAGTCCCTTCAAAATTTTCCAATTTTTGTCCCAATTCTTCCCATTCCCATCGAAACTTTTCAAATCCCTCTCAAAATTGTTGAAATTCTCTTGAAGCTTTTAAAATTCTCTCTAGAATTTTCAAAATCCATGTCCACATGTTTACAATTTCACGTCAAAAAATGGCTAAAATTCCAGTTGAAATTTTTTCAAAGTCCCTTAAAAATTTTCCAATTTTTGTCCCAATTCTTCCCATTCCCATTGAAACTTTTCAAATCCCTCTCAAAATTGTTGAAATTCTCTTGAAGCTTTTAAAATTCTCTCTAGAATTTTCAAAATCCATGTCCACATGTTTACAATTTCACATAAAAAAATGGCTAAAATTCCAGTTGAAATTTTTTCAAAGTCCCTGAAAAATTTTCCAATTTTTGTCCCAATTCTTCCCATTCCCATTGAAACTTTTCAAATCCATCTCAAAATTGTTAAAATTCTGTTGAAGCTTTTAAAATTCTCTCTAGAATTTTCAAAATCCATGTCCACATGTTTACAATTTCACATAAAAAAATGGGTAAAATTCCAGTTGAAATTTTTTCAAAGTCCCTTCAAAATTTTCCAATTTTTGTCCCAATTCTTCCCATTCCCGTTGAAACTTTTCAAGTCCCTCTCAAAATTGTTGAAATTCTCTTGAAGCTTTTAAAATTCTCTCTAGAATTTTCAAAATCCATGTCCACATGTTTACAATTTCACGTCAAAAAATGGCTAAAATTCCAGTTGAAATTTTTTCAAAGTCCCTTAAAAATTTTCCAATTTTTGTCCCAATTCTTCCCATTCCCATTGAAACTTTTCAAATCCCTCTCAAAATGGTTGAAATTCTCTTGAAGCTTTTAAAATTCTCTCTAGAATTTTCAAAATCCATGTCCACATGTTTACAATTTCATGTCAAAAAATGGCTAAAATTCCAGTTGAAATTTTTTCAAAGTCCCTTAAAAATTTTCCAATTTTTGTCCCAATTCTTCCCATTCCCATTGAAACTTTTCAAATCCCTCTCAAAATTGTTGAAATTCTCTTGAAGCTTTTAAAATTCTCTCTAGAATTTTCAAAATCCATGTCCACATGTTTACAATTTCACATAAAAAAATGGCTAAAATTCCAGTTGAAATGTTTTCAAAGTCCCTTAAAAATTTTCCAATTTTTGTCCCAATTCTTCCCATTCCCATCGAAACTTTTCAAATCCCTCTCAAAATTGTTGAAATTCTCTTGAAGCTTTTAAAATTCTCTCTAGAATTTTCAAAATCCATGTCCACATGTTTACAATTTCACATAAAAAAATGGCTAAAATTCCAGTTGAAATGTTTTCAAAGTCCCTTAAAAATTTTCCAATTTTTGTCCCAATTCTTCCCATTCCCATCGAAACTTTTCAAATCCCTCTCAAAATTGTTGAAATTCTCTTGAAGCTTTTAAAATTCTCTCTAGAATTTTCAAAATCCATGTCCACATGTTTACAATTTCACGTCAAAAAATGGCTAAAATTCCAGTTGAAATTTTTTCAAAGTCCCTTAAAAATTTTCCACTTTTTGTCCCAATTCTTCCCATTCCCATTGAAACTTTTCAAATCCCTCTCAAAATTGTTGAAATTCTCTTGAAGCTTTTAAAATTCTCTCTAGAATTTTCAAAATCCATGTCCACATGTTTACAATTTCACATAAAAAAATGGCTAAAATTCCAGTTGAAATGTTTTCAAAGTCCCTTAAAAATTTTCCAATTTTTGTCCCAATTCTTCCCATTCCCATTGAAACTTTTCAAATCCCTCTCAAAATTGTTGAAATTCTGTTGAAGCTTTTAAAATTCTCTCTAGAATTTTCAAAATCCATGTCCACATGTTTACAATTTCACATAAAAAAATGGCTAAAATTCCAGTTGAAATTTTTTCAAAGTCCCTTCAAAATTTTCCAATTTTTGTCCCAATTCTTCCCATTCCCGTTGAAACTTTTCAAATCCCTCTCAAAATTGTTGAAATTCTCTTGAAGCTTTTAAAATTCTCTCTAGAATTTTCAAAATCCATGTCCACATGTTTACAATTTCACGTCAAAAAATGGCTAAAATTCCAGTTGAAATTTTTTCAAAGTCCCTTAAAAATTTTCCAATTTTTGTCCCAATTCTTCCCATTCCCATTGAAACTTTTCAAATCCCTCTCAAAATTGTTGAAATTCTCTTGAAGCTTTTAAAATTCTCTCTAGAATTTTCAAAATCCATGTCCACATGTTTACAATTTCACATAAAAAAATGGCTAAAATTCCAGTTGAAATTTTTTCAAAGTCCCTTAAAAATTTTCCAATTTTTGTCCCAATTCTTCCCATTCCCATTGAAACTTTTCAAATCCATCTCAAAATTGTTAAAATTCTGTTGAAGCTTTTAAAATTCTCTCTAGAATTTTCAAAATCCATGTCCACATGTTTACAATTTCACATAAAAAAATGGCTAAAATTCCAGTTGAAATTTTTTCAAAGTCCCTTCAAAATTTTCCAATTTTTGTCCCAATTCTTCCCATTCCCGTTGAAACTTTTCAAATCCCTCTCAAAATTGTTGAAATTCTCTTGAAGCTTTTAAAATTCTCTCTAGAATTTTCAAAATCCATGTCCACCTGTTTACAATTTCACGTCAAAAAATGGCTAAAATTCCAGTTGAAATTTTTTCAAAGTCCCTTCAAAATTTTCCAATTTTTGTCCCAATTCTTCCCTTTCCCGTTGAAACTTTTCAAATCCCTCTCAAAATTGTTGAAATTCTCTTGAAGCTTTTAAAATTCTCTCTAGAATTTTCAAAATCCATGTCCACATGTTTACAATTTCACGTCAAAAAATGGCTAAAATTCCAGTTGAAATTTTTTCAAAGTCCTTAAAAATTTTCCAATTTTTGTCCCAATTCTTCCCATTCCCATTGAAACTTTTCAAATCCCTCTCAAAATTGTTGAAATTCTCTTGAAGCTTTTAAAATTCTCTCTAGAATTTTCAAAATCCATGTCCACATGTTTACAATTTCACATAAAAAGTGGCTAAAATTCCAGTTGAAATTTTTTCAAAGTCCCTTCAAAATTTTCCAATTTTTGTCCCAATTCTTCCCATTCCCATTGAAACTTTTCAAATCCCTCTCAAAATTGTTGAAATTCTCTTGAAGCTTTTAAAATTCTCTCTAGAATTTTCAAAATCCATGTCCACATGTTTACAATTTCACATAAAAAAATGGCTAAAATTCCAGTTGAAATTTTTTCAAAGTCCCTGAAAAATTTTCCAATTTTTGTCCCAATTCTTCCCATTCCCATTGAAACTTTTCAAATCCCTCTCAAAATTGTTGAAATTCTCTTGAAGCTTTTAAAATTCTCTCTAGAATTTTCAAAATCCATGTCCACATGTTTACAATTTCACATAAAAAAATGGCTAAAATTCCAGTTGAAATTTTTTCAAAGTCCCTTAAAAATTTTCCAATTTTTGTCCCAATTCTTCCCATTCCCATTGAAACTTTTCAAATCCCTCTCAAAATTGTTGAAATTCTGTTGAAGCTTTTAAAATTCTCTCTAGAATTTTCAAAATCCATGTCCACATGTTTACAATTTCACGTCAAAAAATGGCTAAAATTCCAGTTGAAATTTTTTCAAAGTCCCTTAAAAATTTTCCAATTTTTGTCCCAATTCTTCCCATTCCCATTGAAACTTTTCAAATCCATCTCAAAATTGTTGAAATTCTGTTGAAGCTTTTAAAATTCTCTCTAGAATTTTCAAAATCCATGTCCACATGTTTACAATTTCACGTCAAAAAATGGCTAAAATTCCAGTTGAAATTTTTTCAAAGTCCCTTAAAAATTTTCCAATTTTTGTCCCAATTCTTCCCATTCCCGTTGAAACTTTTCAAATCCCTCTCAAAATTGTTGAAATTCTCTTGAAGCTTTTAAAATTCTCTCTAGAATTTTCAAAATCCATGTCCACATGTTTACAATTTCACGTCAAAAAATGGCTAAAATTCCAGTTGAAATTTTTTCAAAGTCCCTTAAAAATTTTCCAATTTTTGTCCCAATTCTTCCCATTCCCATTGAAACTTTTCAAATCCCTCTCAAAATGGTTGAAATTCTCTTGAAGCTTTTAAAATTCTCTCTAGTATTTTCAAAATCCATGTCCACATGTTTACAATTTCATGTCAAAAAATGGCTAAAATTCCAGTTGAAATTTTTTCAAAGTCCCTTAAAAATTTTCCAATTTTTGTTCCAATTCTTCCCATTCCCATTGAAACTTTTCAAATCCCTCTCAAAATTGTTGAAATTCTCTTGAAGCTTTTAAAATTCTCTCCAGAATTTTCAAAATCCATGTCCACATGTTTACAATTTCACGTCAAAAAATGGCTAAAATTCCAGTTGAAATTTTTTCAAAGTCCCTTAAAAATTTTCCAATTCTTGTCCCAATTCTTCCCATTCCCATTGAAACTTTTCAAATCCCTCTCAAAATTGTTGAAATTCTCTTGAAGCTTTTAAAATTCTCTCTAGAATTTTCAAAATCCATGGCCACCTGTTTACAATTTCACATAAAAAAATGGCTAAAATTCCAGTTGAAATTTTTTCAAAGTCCTTTAAAAATTTTCCAATTTTTGTCCCAGTTCTTCCCATTCCCATTGAAACTTTTCAAATCCCTCTCAAAATTGTTGAAATTCTCTTGAAGCTTTTAAAATTCTCTCTAGAATTTTCAAAATCCATGTCCACATGTTTACAATTTCACGTCAAAAAATGGCTAAAATTCCAGTTGAAATGTTTTCAAAGTCCCTTAAAAATTTTCCAATTTTTGTTCCAATTCTTCCCATTCCCATTGAAACTTTTCAAATCCCTCTCAAAATTGTTGAAATTCTCTTGAAGCTTTTAAAATTCTCTCTAGAATTTTCAAAATCCATGTCCACATGTTTACAATTTCACATAAAAAAATGGCTAAAATTCCAGTTGAAATGTTTTCAAAGTCCCTTAAAAATTTTCCAATTTTTGTCCCAATTCTTCCCATTCCCATCGAAACTTTTCAAATCCCTCTCAAAATTGTTGAAATTCTCTTGAAGCTTTTAAAATTCTCTCTAGAATTTTCAAAATCCATGTCCACATGTTTACAATTTCACATAAAAAAATGGCTAAAATTCCAGTTGAAATGTTTTCAAAGTCCCTTCAAAATTTTCCAATTTTTGTCCCAATTCTTCCCATTCCCATCGAAACTTTTCAAATCCCTCTCAAAATTGTTGAAATTCTCTTGAAGCTTTTAAAATTCTCTCTAGAATTTTCAAAATCCATGTCCACATGTTTACAATTTCACGTCAAAAAATGGCTAAAATTCCAGTTGAAATTTTTTCAAAGTCCCTTAAAAATTTTCCACTTTTTGTCCCAATTCTTCCCATTCCCATTGAAACTTTTCAAATCCCTCTCAAAATTGTTGAAATTCTCTTGAAGCTTTTAAAATTCTCTCTAGAATTTTCAAAATCCATGTCCACATGTTTACAATTTCACATAAAAAAATGGCTAAAATTCCAGTTGAAATTTTTTCAAAGTCCCTGAAAAATTTTCCAATTTTTGTCCCAATTCTTCCCATTCCCATTGAAACTTTTCAAATCCCTCTCAAAATTGTTGAAATTCTCTTGAAGCTTTTAAAATTCTCTCTAGAATTTTCAAAATCCATGTCCACATGTTTACAATTTCACATCAAAAAATGGCTAAAATTCCAGTTGAAATGTTTTCAAAGTCCCTTAAAAATTTTCCAATTTTTGTCCCAATTCTTCCCATTCCCATTGAAACTTTTCAAATCCCTCTCAAAATTGTTGAAATTCTGTTGAAGCTTTTAAAATTCTCTCTAGAATTTTCAAAATCCATGTCCACATGTTTACAATTTCACGTCAAAAAATGGCTAAAATTCCAGTTGAAATTTTTTCAAAGTCCCTTAAAAATTTTCCAATTTTTGTCCCAATTCTTCCCATTCCCATTGAAACTTTTCAAATCCATCTCAAAATTGTTGAAATTCTGTTGAAGCTTTTAAAATTCTCTCTAGAATTTTCAAAATCCATGTCCACATGTTTACAATTTCACGTCAAAAAATGGCTAAAATTCCAGTTGAAATTTTTTCAAAGTCCCTTAAAAATTTTCCAATTTTTGTCCCAATTCTTCCCATTCCCGTTGAAACTTTTCAAATCCCTCTCAAAATTGTTGAAATTCTCTTGAAGCTTTTAAAATTCTCTCTAGAATTTTAAAAATCCATGTCCACATGTTTACAATTTCACGTCAAAAAATGGCTAAAATTCCAGTTGAAATTTTTTCAAAGTCCCTTAAAAATTTTCCAATTTTTGTCCCAATTCTTCCCATTCCCATTGAAACTTTTCAAATCCCTCTCAAAATGGTTGAAATTCTCTTGAAGCTTTTAAAATTCTCTCTAGAATTTTCAAAATCCATGTCCACATGTTTACAATTTCATGTCAAAAAATGGCTAAAATTCCAGTTGAAATTTTTTCAAAGTCCCTTAAAAATTTTCCAATTTTTGTTCCAATTCTTCCCATTCCCATGGAAACTTTTCAAATCCCTCTCAAAATTGTTGAAATTCTCTTGAAGCTTTTAAAATTCTCTCAAGAATTTTCAAAATCCATGTCCACATGTTTACAATTTCACGTCAAAAAATGGCTAAAATTCCAGTTGAAATTTTTTCAAAGTCCCTTAAAAATTTTCCAATTCTTGTCCCAATTCTTCCCATTCCCATTGAAACTTTTCAAATCCCTCTCAAAATTGTTGAAATTCTCTTGAAGCTTTTAAAATTCTCTCTAGAATTTTCAAAATCCATGGCCACCTGTTTACAATTTCACATAAAAAAATGGCTAAAATTCCAGTTGAAATTTTTTCAAAGTCCTTTAAAAATTTTCCAATTTTTGTCCCAGTTCTTCCCATTCCCATTGAAACTTTTCAAATCCCTCTCAAAATTGTTGAAATTCTCTTGAAGCTTTTAAAATTCTCTCTAGAATTTTAAAAATCCATGTCCACGTGTTTACAATTTCACATAAAAAAATGGCTAAAATTCCAGTTGAAATTTTTTCAAAGTCCCTTAAAAATTTTCCAATTTTTGTCCCAATTCTTCCCATTCCCATTGAAACTTTTCAAATCCCTCTCAAAATTGTTGAAATTCTCTTGAAGCTTTTAAAATTCTCTCTAGAATTTTCAAAATCCATGTCCACATGTTTACAATTTCACGTCAAAAAATGGCTAAAATTCCAGTTGAAATGTTTTCAAAGTCCCTTAAAAATTTTCCAATTTTTGTCCCAATTCTTCCCATTCCCATTGAAACTTTTCAAATCCCTCTCAAAATTGTTGAAATTCTCTTGAAGCTTTTAAAATTC
The DNA here is from genome assembly GCF_964273445.1 of Streptopelia decaocto. Classification (NCBI taxonomy): domain Eukaryota; kingdom Metazoa; phylum Chordata; class Aves; order Columbiformes; family Columbidae; genus Streptopelia; species Streptopelia decaocto. The sequence goes on from NW_028115764.1 coordinate 40,935, forward strand.
TCTCTAGAATTTTCAAAATCCATGTCCACATGTTTACAATTTCACATAAAAAAATGGCTAAAATTCCAGTTGAAATTTTTTCAAAGTCCCTTAAAAATTTTCCAATTTTTGTCCCAATTCTTCCCTTTCCCGTTGAAACTTTTCAAATCCCTCTCAAAATTGTTGAAATTCTCTTGAAGCTTTTAAAATTCTCTCTAGAATTTTCAAAATCCATGTCCACATGTTTACAATTTCACGTCAAAAAATGGCTAAAATTCCAGTTGAAATTTTTTCAAAGTCCTTAAAAATTTTCCAATTCTTGTCCCAATTCTTCCCATTCCCATTGAAACTTTTCAAATCCCTCTCAAAATTGTTGAAATTCTCTTGAAGCTTTTAAAATTCTCTCTAGAATTTTCAAAATCCATGTCCACATGTTTACAATTTCACATAAAAAAATGGCTAAAATTCCAGTTGAAATTTTTTCAAAGTCCCTTAAAAATTTTCCAATTTTTGTCCCAATTCTTCCCATTCCCATCGAAACTTTTCAAATCCCTCTCAAAATTGTTGAAATTCTCTTGAAGCTTTTAAAATTCTCTCTAGAATTTTCAAAATCCATGTCCACATGTTTACAATTTCACATAAAAAAAATGGCTAAAATTCCAGTTGAAATTTTTTCAAAGTCCCTTAAAAATTTTCCAATTTTTGTCCCAATTCTTCCCATTCCCATTGAAACTTTTCAAATCCCTCTCAAAATTGTTGAAATTCTCTTGAAGCTTTTAAAATTCTCTCTAGAATTTTCAAAATCCATGTCTACATGTTTACAATTTCACGTCAAAAAATGGCTAAAATTCCAGTTGAAATTTTTTCAAAGTCCCTTCAAAATTTTCCAATTTTTGTCCCAATTCTTCCCATTCCCATTGAAACTTTTCAAATCCCTCTCAAAATTGTTGAAATTCTCTTGAAGCTTTTAAAATTCTCTCTAGAATTTTCAAAATCCATGTCCACATGTTTACAATTTCATATAAAAAAATGGCTAAAATTCCAGTTGAAATGTTTTCAAAGTCCCTTAAAAATTTTCCAATTTTTGTCCCAATTCTTCCCATTCCCATTGAAACTTTTCAAATCCCTCTCAAAATTGTTGAAATTCTCTTGAAGCTTTTAAAATTCTCTCTAGAATTTTCAAAATCCATGTCCACATGTTTACAATTTCACGTCAAAAAATGGCTAAAATTCCAGTTGAAATTTTTTCAAAGTCCCTTAAAAATTTTCCAATTTTTGTCCCAATTCTTCCCATTCCCATCGAAACTTTTCAAATCCCTCTCAAAATTGTTGAAATTCTCTTGAAGCTTTTAAAATTCTCTCTAGAATTTTCAAAATCCACGTCCACATGTTTACAATTTCACATAAAAAAATGGCTAAAATTCCAGTTGAAATGTTTTCAAAGTCCCTTAAAAATTTTCCAATTTTTGTCCCAATTCTTCCCATTCCCATCGAAACTTTTCAAATCCCTCTCAAAATTGTTGAAATTCTCTTGAAGCTTTTAAAATTCTCTCTAGAATTTTCAAAATCCATGTCCACATGTTTACAATTTCACATAAAAAAATGGCTAAAATTCCAGTTGAAATGTTTTCAAAGTCCCTTCAAAATTTTCCAATTTTTGTCCCAATTCTTCCCATTCCCATCGAAACTTTTCAAATCCCTCTCAAAATTGTTGAAATTCTCTTGAAGCTTTTAAAATTCTCTCTAGAATTTTCAAAATCCATGTCCACATGTTTACAATTTCACGTCAAAAAATGGCTAAAATTCCAGTTGAAATTTTTTCAAAGTCCCTTAAAAATTTTCCACTTTTTGTCCCAATTCTTCCCATTCCCATTGAAACTTTTCAAATCCCTCTCAAAATTGTTGAAATTCTCTTGAAGCTTTTAAAATTCTCTCTAGAATTTTCAAAATCCATGTCCACATGTTTACAATTTCACATAAAAAAATGGCTAAAATTCCAGTTGAAATTTTTTCAAAGTCCCTTAAAAATTTTCCAATTTTTGTCCCAATTCTTCCCATTCCCATTGAAACTTTTCAAATCCCTCTCAAAATGGTTGAAATTCTCTTGAAGCTTTTAAAATTCTCTCTAGAATTTTCAAAATCCATGTCCACATGTTTACAATTTCACATAAAAAAAATGGCTAAAATTCCAGTTGAAATTTTTTCAAAGTCCCTTAAAAATTTTCCAATTTTTGTCCCAATTCTTCCCATTCCCATTGAAACTTTTCAAATCCCTCTCAAAATTGTTGAAATTCTCTTGAAGCTTTTAAAATTCTCTCTAGAATTTTCAAAATCCATGTCCACATGTTTACAATTTCACGTCAAAAAATGGCTAAAATTCCAGTTGAAATTTTTTCAAAGTCCCTTAAAAATTTTCCAATTTTTGTCCCAATTCTTCCCATTCCCGTTGAAACTTTTCAAATCCCTCTCAAAATTGTTGAAATTCTCTTGAAGCTTTTAAAATTCTCTCTAGAATTTTCAAAATCCATGTCCACATGTTTACAATTTCACGTCAAAAAATGGCTAAAATTCCAGTTGAAATTTTTTCAAAGTCCCTTAAAAATTTTCCAATTTTTGTCCCAATTCTTCCCATTCCCATTGAAACTTTTCAAATCCCTCTCAAAATGGTTGAAATTCTCTTGAAGCTTTTAAAATTCTCTCTAGAATTTTCAAAATCCATGTCCACATGTTTACAATTTCATGTCAAAAAATGGCTAAAATTCCAGTTGAAATTTTTTCAAAGTCCCTTAAAAATTTTCCAATTTTTGTTCCAATTCTTCCCATTCCCATGGAAACTTTTCAAATCCCTCTCAAAATTGTTGAAATTCTCTTGAAGCTTTTAAAATTCTCTCTAGAATTTTCAAAATCCATGTCCACATGTTTACAATTTCACGTCAAAAAATGGCTAAAATTCCAGTTGAAATTTTTTCAAAGTCCCTTAAAAATTTTCCAATTCTTGTCCCAATTCTTCCCATTCCCATTGAAACTTTTCAAATCCCTCTCAAAATTGTTGAAATTCTCTTGAAGCTTTTAAAATTCTCTCTAGAATTTTCAAAATCCATGGCCACCTGTTTACAATTTCACATAAAAAAATGGCTAAAATTCCAGTTGAAATTTTTTCAAAGTCCTTTAAAAATTTTCCAATTTTTGTCCCAGTTCTTCCCATTCCCATTGAAACTTTTCAAATCCCTCTCAAAATTGTTGAAATTCTCTTGAAGCTTTTAAAATTCTCTCTAGAATTTTAAAAATCCATGTCCACATGTTTACAATTTCACATAAAAAAATGGCTAAAATTCCAGTTGAAATGTTTTCAAAGTCCCTTAAAAATTTTCCAATTTTTGTCCCAATTCTTCCCATTCCCATTGAAACTTTTCAAATCCCTCTCAAAATTGTTGAAATTCTCTTGAAGCTTTTAAAATTCTCTCTAGAATTTTCAAAATCCATGTCCACATGTTTACAATTTCACGTCAAAAAATGGCTAAAATTCCAGTTGAAATGTTTTCAAAGTCCCTTAAAAATTTTCCAATTTTTGTCCCAATTCTTCCCATTCCCATTGAAACTTTTCAAATCCCTCTCAAAATTGTTGAAATTCTCTTGAAGCTTTTAAAATTCTCTCTAGAATTTTCAAAATCCATGTCCACATGTTTACAATTTCACATAAAAAAATGGCTAAAATTCCAGTTGAAATTTTTTCAAAGTCCCTTAAAAATTTTCCAATTTTTGTCCCAATTCTTCCCTTTCCCATTGAAACTTTTCAAATCCCTCTCAAAATTGTTGAAATTCTCTTGAAGCTTTTAAAATTCTCTCTAGAATTTTCAAAATCCATGTCCACATGTTTACAATTTCACGTCAAAAAATGGCTAAAATTCCAGTTGAAATTTTTTCAAAGTCCCTTAAAAATTTTCCAATTTTTGTCCCAATTCTTCCCATTCCCATTGAAACTTTTCAAATCCCTCTCAAAATTGTTGAAATTCTCTTGAAGCTTTTAAAATTCTCTCTAGAATTTTCAAAATCCATGTCTACATGTTTACAATTTCACGTCAAAAAATGGCTAAAATTCCAGTTGAAATTTTTTCAAAGTCCCTTAAAAATTTTCCAATTTTTGTCCCAATTCTTCCCATTCCCATTGAAACTTTTCAAATCCCTCTCAAAATTGTTGAAATTCTCTTGAAGCTTTTAAAATTCTCTCTAGAATTTTCAAAATCCATGTCCACATGTTTACAATTTCATATAAAAAAATGGCTAAAATTCCAGTTGAAATGTTTTCAAAGTCCCTTAAAAATTTTCCAATTTTTGTCCCAATTCTTCCCATTCCCATCGAAACTTTTCAAATCCCTCTCAAAATTGTTGAAATTCTCTTGAAGCTTTTAAAATTCTCTCTAGAATTTTCAAAATCCATGTCCACATGTTTACAATTTCACGTCAAAAAATGGCTAAAATTCCAGTTGAAATTTTTTCAAAGTCCCTTAAAAATTTTCCAATTTTTGTCCCAATTCTTCCCATTCCCATTGAAACTTTTCAAATCCCTCTCAAAATTGTTGAAATTCTCTTGAAGCTTTTAAAATTCTCTCTAGAATTTTCAAAATCCATGTCCACATGTTTACAATTTCACGTCAAAAAATGGCTAAAATTCCAGTTGAAATTTTTTCAAAGTCCCTTCAAAATTTTCCAATTTTTGTCCCAATTCTTCCCATTCCCATTGAAACTTTTCAAATCCATCTCAAAATGGTTGAAATTCTCTTGAAGCTTTTAAAATTCTCTCTAGAATTTTCAAAATCCATGTCCACATGTTTACAATTTCACATAAAAAAATGGGTAAAATTCCAGTTGAAATTTTTTCAAAGTCCCTTCAAAATTTTCCAATTTTTGTTCCAATTCTTCCCATTCCCATTGAAACTTTTCAAATCCCTCTCAAAATTGTTGAAATTCTCTTGAAGCTTTTAAAATTCTCTCTAGAATTTTCAAAATCCATGTCCACATGTTTACAATTTCACATAAAAAAATGGCTAAAATTCCAGTTGAAATGTTTTCAAAGTCCCTTAAAAATTTTCCAATTTTTGTCCCAATTCTTCCCATTCCCATCGAAACTTTTCAAATCCCTCTCAAAATTGTTGAAATTCTCTTGAAGCTTTTAAAATTCTCTCTAGAATTTTCAAAATCCATGTCCACATGTTTACAATTTCACATAAAAAAATGGCTAAAATTCCAGTTGAAATGTTTTCAAAGTCCCTTCAAAATTTTCCAATTTTTGTCCCAATTCTTCCCATTCCCATCGAAACTTTTCAAATCCCTCTCAAAATTGTTGAAATTCTCTTGAAGCTTTTAAAATTCTCTCTAGAATTTTCAAAATCCATGTCCACATGTTTACAATTTCACGTCAAAAAATGGCTAAAATTCCAGTTGAAATTTTTTCAAAGTCCCTTAAAAATTTTCCACTTTTTGTCCCAATTCTTCCCATTCCCATTGAAACTTTTCAAATCCCTCTCAAAATTGTTGAAATTCTCTTGAAGCTTTTAAAATTCTCTCTAGAATTTTCAAAATCCATGTCCACATGTTTACAATTTCACATAAAAAAATGGCTAAAATTCCAGTTGAAATTTTTTCAAAGTCCCTTAAAAATTTTCCAATTTTTGTCCCAATTCTTCCCATTCCCATTGAAACTTTTCAAATCCATCTCAAAATTGTTGAAATTCTGTTGAAGCTTTTAAAATTCTCTCTAGAATTTTCAAAATCCATGTCCACATGTTTACAATTTCACGTCAAAAAATGGCTAAAATTCCAGTTGAAATTTTTTCAAAGTCCCTTCAAAATTTTCCAATTTTTGTCCCAATTCTTCCCATTCCCGTTGAAACTTTTCAAATCCCTCTCAAAATTGTTGAAATTCTCTTGAAGCTTTTAAAATTCTCTCTAGAATTTTCAAAATCCATGTCCACATGTTTACAATTTCACGTCAAAAAATGGCTAAAATTCCAGTTGAAATTTTTTCAAAGTCCCTTCAAAATTTTCCAATTTTTGTCCCAATTCTTCCCATTCCCATTGAAACTTTTCAAATCCCTCTCAAAATTGTTGAAATTCTCTTGAAGCTTTTAAAATTCTCTCTAGAATTTTCAAAATCCATGTCCACATGTTTACAATTTCACGTCAAAAAATGGCTAAAATTCCAGTTGAAATTTTTTCAAAGTCCCTTAAAAATTTTCCAATTTTTGTCCCAATTCTTCCCATTCCCATTGAAACTTTTCAAATCCCTCTCAAAATTGTTGAAATTCTGTTGAAGCTTTTAAAATTCTCTCTAGAATTTTCAAAATCCATGTCCACATGTTTACAATTTCACGTCAAAAAATGGCTAAAATTCCAGTTGAAATTTTTTCAAAGTCCCTTCAAAATTTTCCAATTTTTGTCCCAATTCTTCCCATTCCCATTGAAACTTTTCAAATCCCTCTCAAAATTGTTGAAATTCTCTTGAAGCTTTTAAAATTCTCTCTAGAATTTTCAAAATCCATGTCCACATGTTTACAATTTCACGTCAAAAAATGGCTAAAATTCCAGTTGAAATTTTTTCAAAGTCCCTTAAAAATTTTCCAATTTTTGTCCCAATTCTTCCCATTCCCATTGAAACTTTTCAAATCCCTCTCAAAATTGTTGAAATTCTCTTGAAGCTTTTAAAATTCTCTCTAGAATTTTCAAAATCCATGTCCACATGTTTACAATTTCACGTCAAAAAATGGCTAAAATTCCAGTTGAAATTTTTTCAAAGTCCCTTCAAAATTTTCCAATTTTTGTCCCAATTCTTCCCATTCCCGTTGAAACTTTTCAAATCCATCTCAAAATGGTTGAAATTCTCTTGAAGCTTTTAAAATTCTCTCTAGAATTTTCAAAATCCATGTCCACATGTTTACAATTTCACGTCAAAAAATGGCTAAAATTCCAGTTGCAATTTTTTCAAAGTCCCTTAAAAATTTTCCAATTTTTGTTCCAATTCTTCCCATTCCCATTGAAACTTTTCAAATCCCTCTCAAAATTGTTGAAATTCTCTTGAAGCTTTTAAAATTCTCTCCAGAATTTTCAAAATCCATGTCCACATGTTTACAATTTCACGTCAAAAAATGGCTAAAATTCCAGTTGAAATTTTTTCAAAGTCCCTTAAAAATTTTCCAATTCTTGTCCCAATTCTTCCCATTCCCATTGAAACTTTTCAAATCCCTCTCAAAATTGTTGAAATTCTCTTGAAGCTTTTAAAATTCCATCTAGAATTTTCAAAATCCATGTCCACCTGTTTACAATTTCACGTCAAAAAATGGCTAAAATTCCAGTTGAAATTTTTTCAAAGTCCCTTAAAAATTTTCCAATTTTTGTCCCAATTCTTCCCATTCCCATCGAAACTTTTCAAATCCCTCTCAAAATTGTTGAAATTCTCTTGAAGCTTTTAAAATTCTCTCTAGAATTTTCAAAATCCATGTCCACATGTTTACAATTTCACATAAAAAAATGGCTAAAATTCCAGTTGAAATGTTTTCAAAGTCCCTTAAAAATTTTCCAATTTTTGTCCCAATTCTTCCCATTCCCATTGAAACTTTTCAAATCCCTCTCAAAATTGTTGAAATTCTCTTGAAGCTTTTAAAATTCTCTCTAGAATTTTCAAAATCCATGTCCACATGTTTACAATTTCACGTCAAAAAATGGCTAAAATTCCAGTTGAAATGTTTTCAAAGTCCCTTAAAAATTTTCCAATTTTTGTCCCAATTCTTCCCATTCCCATTGAAACTTTTCAAATCCCTCTCAAAATTGTTGAAATTCTCTTGAAGCTTTTAAAATTCTCTCTAGAATTTTCAAAATCCATGTCCACATGTTTACAATTTCACGTCAAAAAATGGCTAAAATTCCAGTTGAAATTTTTTCAAAGTCCCTTCAAAATTTTCCAATTTTTGTCCCAATTCTTCCCTTTCCCGTTGAAACTTTTCAAATCCCTCTCAAAATTGTTGAAATTCTCTTGAAGCTTTTAAAATTCTCTCTAGAATTTTCAAAATCCATGTCCACATGTTTACAATTTCACGTCAAAAAATGGCTAAAATTCCAGTTGAAATTTTTTCAAAGTCCTTAAAAATTTTCCAATTTTTGTCCCAATTCTTCCCATTCCCATTGAAACTTTTCAAATCCCTCTCAAAATTGTTGAAATTCTCTTGAAGCTTTTAAAATTCTCTCTAGAATTTTCAAAATCCATGTCCACATGTTTACAATTTCACATAAAAAGTGGCTAAAATTCCAGTTGAAATTTTTTCAAAGTCCCTTAAAAATTTTCCAATTTTTGTCCCAATTCTTCCCATTCCCATTGAAACTTTTCAAATCCCTCTCAAAATTGTTGAAATTCTCTTGAAGCTTTTAAAATTCTCTCTAGAATTTTCAAAATCCATGTCTACATGTTTACAATTTCACGTCAAAAAATGGCTAAAATTCCAGTTGAAATTTTTTCAAAGTCCCTTAAAAATTTTCCAATTTTTGTCCCAATTCTTCCCATTCCCATTGAAACTTTTCAAATCCCTCTCAAAATTGTTGAAATTCTCTTGAAGCTTTTAAAATTCTCTCTAGAATTTTCAAAATCCATGTCCACATGTTTACAATTTCATATAAAAAAAAGGCTAAAATTCCAGTTGAAATGTTTTCAAAGTCCCTTAAAAATTTTCCAATTTTTGTCCCAATTCTTCCCATTCCCATCGAAACTTTTCAAATCCCTCTCAAAATTGTTGAAATTCTCTTGAAGCTTTTAAAATTCTCTCTAGAATTTTCAAAATCCATGTCCACATGTTTACAATTTCACATAAAAAAATGGCTAAAATTCCAGTTGAAATGTTTTCAAAGTCCCTTAAAAATTTTCCACTTTTTGTCCCAATTCTTCCCATTCCCATTGAAACTTTTCAAATCCCTCTCAAAATTGTTGAAATTCTCTTGAAGCTTTTAAAATTCTCTCTAGAATTTTCAAAATCCATGTCCACATGTTTACAATTTCACATAAAAAATGGCTAAAATTCCAGTTGAAATTTTTTCAAAGTCCCTTAAAAATTTTCCAATTTTTGTCCCAATTCTTCCCATTCCCATTGAAACTTTCAAATCCATCTCAAAATTGTTAAAATTCTGTTGAAGCTTTTAAAATTCTCTCTAGAATTTTCAAAATCCATGTCCACATGTTTACAATTTCACGTCAAAAAATGGCTAAAATTCCAGTTGAAATTTTTTCAAAGTCCCTTAAAAATTTTCCAATTTTTGTCCCAATTCTTCCCATTCCCGTTGAAACTTTTCAAATCCCTCTCAAAATTGTTGAAATTCTCTTGAAGCTTTTAAAATTCTCTCTAGAATTTTCAAAATCCATGTCCACATGTTTACAATTTCACATAAAAAAATGGCTAAAATTCCAGTTGAAATGTTTTCAAAGTCCCTTAAAAATTTTCCAATTTTTGTCCCAATTCTTCCCATTCCCATCGAAACTTTTCAAATCCCTCTCAAAATTGTTGAAATTCTCTTGAAGCTTTTAAAATTCTCTCTAGAATTTTCAAAATCCATGTCCACATGTTTACAATTTCACGTCAAAAAATGGCTAAAATTCCAGTTGAAATTTTTTCAAAGTCCCTTCAAAATTTTCCAATTTTTGTCCCAATTCTTTCCATTCCCATTGAAACTTTTCAAATCCCTCTCAAAATTGTTGAAATTCTCTTGAAGCTTTTAAAATTCTCTCTAGAATTTTCAAAATCCATGTCCACATGTTTACAATTTCACGTCAAAAAATGGCTAAAATTCCAGTTGAAATTTTTCAAAGTCCCTTAAAATTTTCCACTTTTTGTCCCAATTCTTCCCATTCCCATTGAAACTTTTCAAATCCCTCTCAAAATTGTTGAAATTCTCTTGAAGCTTTTAAAATTCTCTCTAGAATTTTCAAATCCATGTCCACAGGTTTACAATTTCACATAAAAAAATGGCTAAAATTCCAGTTGAAATTTTTTCAAAGTCCCTTAAAAATTTTCCAATTTTTGTCCCAATTCTTCCCATTCCCATTGAAACTTTTCAAATCCATCTCAAAATTGTTAAAATTCTGTTGAAGCTTTTAAAATTCTCTCTAGAATTTTCAAAATCCATGTCCACATGTTTACAATTTCACGTCAAAAAATGGCTAAAATTCCAGTTGAAATTTTTTCAAAGTCCCTTAAAAATTTTCCAATTTATGTCCCAATTCTTCCCATTCCCGTTGAAACTTTTCAAATCCCTCTCAAAATTGTTGAAATTCTCTTGAAGCTTTTAAAATTCTCTCTAGAATTTTCAAAATCCATGTCCACATGTTTACAATTTCACGTCAAAAAATGGCTAAAATTCCAGTTGAAATTTTTTCAAAGTCCCTTCAAAATTTTCCAATTTTTGTCCCAATTCTTCCCATTCCCATTGAAACTTTTCAAATCCCTCTCAAAATTGTTGAAATTCTCTTGAAGCTTTTAAAATTCTCTCTAGAATTTTCAAAATCCATGTCCACATGTTTACAATTTCACATAAAAAAATGGCTAAAATTCCAGTTGAAATGTTTTCAAAGTCCCTTAAAAATTTTCCAATTTTTGTCCCAATTCTTCCCATTCCCATTGAAACTTTTCAAATCCCTCTCAAAATTGTTGAAATTCTGTTGAAGCTTTTAAAATTCTCTCTAGAATTTTCAAAATCCATGTCCACATGTTTACAATTTCACGTCAAAAAATGGCTAAAATTCCAGTTGAAATTTTTTCAAAGTCCCTTAAAAATTTTCCAATTTTTGTCCCAATTCTTCCCATTCCCGTTGAAACTTTTCAAATCCCTCTCAAAATTGTTGAAATTCTCTTGAAGCTTTTAAAATTCTCTCTAGAATTTTCAAAATCCATGTCCACATGTTTACAATTTCACGTCAAAAAATGGCTAAAATTCCAGTTGAAATTTTTTCAAAGTCCCTTAAAAATTTTCCAATTTTTGTCCCAATTCTTCCCATTCCCATTGAAACTTTTCAAATCCCTCTCAAAATTGTTGAAATTCTCTTGAAGCTTTTAAAATTCTCTCTAGAATTTTCAAAATCCATGTCCACATGTTTACAATTTCACGTCAAAAAATGGCTAAAATTCCAGTTGAAATTTTTTCAAAGTCCCTTAAAAATTTTCCAATTTTTGTCCCAATTCTTCCCATTCCCATTGAAACTTTTCAAATCCCTCTCAAAATTGTTGAAATTCTCTTGAAGCTTTTAAAATTCTCTCTAGAATTTTCAAAATCCATGTCCACATGTTTACAATTTCACGTCAAAAAATGGCTAAAATTCCAGTTGAAATTTTTTCAAAGTCCCTTCAAAATTTTCCAATTTTTGTCCCAATTCTTCCCATTCCCATTGAAACTTTTCAAATCCCTCTCAAAATTGTTGAAATTCTCTTGAAGCTTTTAAAATTCTCTCTAGAATTTTCAAAATCCATGTCCACATGTTTACAATTTCACGTCAAAAAATGGCTAAAATTCCAGTTGAAATTTTTTCAAAGTCCCTTCAAAATTTTCCAATTTTTGTCCCAATTCTTCCCATTCCCATTGAAACTTTTCAAATCCCTCTCAAAATTGTTGACATTCTCTTGAAGCTTTTAAAATTCTCTCTAGAATTTTCAAAATCCATGTCCACAGGTTTACAATTTCACATCAAAAAATGGCTAAAATTCCAGTTGAAATTTTTTCAAAGTCCCTTAAAAATTTTCCAATTTTTGTCCCAATTCTTCCCATT